>NW_024374591.1:0-8800 GCF_014805655.1 Passer montanus
GTCAAAATTGTAGTCATTATTTTTAGAACTTCAAGGTCATCGTATGTGAGTTGCTGTCAGATGTTGCAGCAGGGAGAATTAAATAATTGTACCCAACTATATATACATTAGTTGATTTTACATGATTTTCTCCTTAAGGTTACAATCCTCATTACTAAAATTGAAATTTAAGAATATAATTTTTTAATTAATTGCCTATTTAAGACTACTGTGCAAATAGTTTATGCTGAGCCATAATAATTTATTTTCATTCTTTCTTGCTCTGCTTTTATTTGAATGACAAAAATCATAACCTAAGTAGAAAATAGTGCAGAGGTAATCCATTCTTGTGTCACAAGTCATAAAAAGAAAAAAAGTAAGGCAACAATTTATAGTTTTGACATGCCTAAATTACCCATGGGAGTTAATACCTATTTTTCCCTGTCAAATTCTTGTTTGAATCTCGCAGTGGTTTATAAGTAATTTATGTGCAAAACATTGTAGCAGGCATACAAAGCAGTATCTAATTATTCCAGTCAGAGAAATTTTAAAGCTGCAAATTTTAGGCCTTCAAATGTGCTGCATGTTATGGTCTGGCTGCAGGGTACAACAAAAATTTTAGAGACATTGATTTTATAAGTTCAGGTTTTCCAGCACAAAAATGTTGCAGGATACACAGTGTAAAAATGCTGTTAAATTGACAGGACTCAGCACACAGAGGTGTGGGGGATGTTTTGCTGTGTGCCAGTCAGAAATAGGAGCTTTATCAAGCCACTGTTGTAGCTTGAAGTGGCACAGAATATGCATTTTAAACAGCCTTACATTGCAGTGTTTAAATGCTTCACTTGAAGGAGCAGAAAGCATCCATTAGATTGCTCTTGAGCTCTGTCACTGCAGTCAGTTTGACATCACTCAGATTTGCAGGGTTTAAGTGCTGGCTGCTCTTTAATCCTAATTTCTCCCTAAGTGCTGTTTTAGTGGAACCTTTTTTTGCATTTTCAGGAACAGGCAGAACCCATTTTTAGGTCAGTTAAATGCTAAAAATACTGTCAGACACAGTGGAGGGAGAGCAGCAACAAAGCAGGCTGTGGCAGTTGATGCCCTGTCAGAAATGCCATCAGTGGGGTGGAGAGAGCTCTCTAAACACTTCTCTAAAATACAGACTGTGAGAAGGGACTCTGTGTTTCAGTGCTCCATCTCCAAGTGGGATTCTGCCTGTGTACAGCATAAAGATGGTTTGTGCTTGCAGATATGTTGCTTACAGTGACTGTGCTTTAATCTATTTTTAATTGTCAGAGACAAAAGAAAGAGAAGAAACCTTTGGAAGCTTTGTCTGTGGCCTGAAAGCCAAAGCTGTGCCTTTGCTGCTTTCTGCCTCATCAGTCATGAAAATTTTGCAGGGAGAGCTGAGTTGATGCCAGTGCTGGTGAGCCAGAATTGACAGCATCTCCCTTTTCTAGGAGTGCACTGGCTTTGCAGCCCTAGCAGGGCTGGAAAGGAGCAGCCATTTATTTCAGTTCCTGGGGAATCAGCCTTGCCTATGGACTTACACCCACAGCAGCTCAGTTGGTAACAAGGCAGGGAATGCAGAGTGGAATTGTGCCTGGATGGTGATGAATGCCGCTCTGGGGCTGCTGGCTCTCACCTCTCTGCCCCTGTATGTACGTGCATCCATCACCAGGGCAGGATGGACCAGAAGCTGCTTCACCCCGGGCAGTGCCAGTGCTTGGCAGGGCCCTGACTGTGCAGAGCTCAGCAGTGTGTGCACAGTGCTACCCTCTGCACTGGTTACCCTCTGGGCAGGGCTGCCATTGCCAAAATGGATCTTCTCACCCTTACTTAGAGTAACTCCATTGGAGCATCTGCTCTGCAGCCATGGGGGATGCCAGGTGAACAGCTGTGCTTCCAATGGAAAGGATCTTGTGCTGATTCAGCTCCTCCAATGGGCACAGTCTGTTCTTCTTACAGGCAAATGTCTGAGGATGTCCACGTTGCAGTCTGTAATGTTTAGTCAAGGTTACTAAGAAAGTAACATCAAATTAGAAATGCGGTGCTCCAGTATGAAAGTATTCTCATTTCACTGACGTTTCCCAGTGATCACTGTAGGTTTCATCCATTATCTTAATTCTTAAAGACATACCTGATTCATTCTTTTTGATATACATGCATTAATTTTGGTCTCTTTTCAAAAGTTCATGTTGAGATGACAATGTTCTTAGTTTACAAAGGCTTGATTTTTGCCAACAGTACAAATCAGGTCAGGATCTGTGAAGAGATTCTAATTTGTGAAAGAATTTCCAGCCCTCCATTTACGTTATAAGTGGTCACCTCCTTTCCCTCAGTGCAAAAGCTCAGTCAAAGTAGTATGAACTGTATCCATTTATACAGCTCTGTTAATCTGCTGAAAGAATGAAGAGGAAGAAATTTAAATTGATTAGTGCACTGTTTGCTATAAAAGTAAATACTTCACTACTTTTACATTGTTGTAAGTGAAAACCAGTCAGATAACTAATTTGCAGTTTGAAAACCATATAGTTTAAATCCTTATTACTCATCTTCTTGACTAAAAGTTAAATCAGCTAAACTACAGTGCCCAAAGAGATATTAAATCAAAGCTACATCTGAAGAGCACAAGTTTCTCCCAATAAAATATGTATTGCTGTTTTCTGGCATCACATTTACTGTCTGAATTTGGGTTATCTATTATACCATTGTACATATAACAGCAGGGCTCAAAATATTTTTATGTCTGAATAAGTCATTTATTCTATAATAAACACTAAAGATATGCTGCTGTAATGTACTTAATTTCTGGAGAAAATGAAAGGCAAGCAAGTATTAAAACTGTTCATGCTAGGCAGAATTAGACAGGAAACAAATGAAGTCTTATGGAAAATCAGTTAAATCTCAGTGATACAAAAGTTGGCTTTGCAAAGGACACTTTATCACTCAGAAATATTCCACACCTCCTGTTGGACATGCAGAGCCTGGCCCCAAAGGGGCTCTGATTCCAAATGAGTGCTGTGGTTTGGGTTGGACGTTTGGGGTGGTGGCAGAGGGAAGCTGGCTCAGAGCAGATCCTGCAGACAGCAGGGACTGCCCCACTCCTGTCTGGCTGGGAAAGGGGGGAGCTGCTGTCAGACTGGGATGGAAATGGGGGAGCTGCTTTCAGACTGGGATGGAAATGGGGGAGCTGCTTTCAGACTGGGATGGAAATGGGGGAGCTGCTTTCAGACTGGGATGGAAATGGGGGAGCTGCTTTCAGACTGGGATGGAAATGGGGGAGTGGGGGGGAAAGGGGGGAGCTGCTGTCAGACTGGGATGGAAATGGGGGAGCTGCTGTCAGACTGGGATGGAAATGGGGGAGCTGCTTTCAGACTGGGATGGAAATGGGGGAGCTGCTTTCAGACTGGGACATCAAGCACAGGAATCAGTGACAGGATTAGTGACCTGGTAATTCGTGAGAGCCTTAGCTCAGTTCTAGGTGTAAGCATTTTGTGGTTTATTTGTTTTATTGTTTTATTTATTTATTTATTTATTTATTCATGGGCATTTCCCACAGCTGCCTGAGATGCAGAGCATCTCTGAGGCTGCTCCTGAGTTGTTCCTGGTCAGTTCACTCTGCCCAGCCCAAAGTTCACTGCTGTGTACAAAGGTTCAGATGTTCTTTCCTCTCTGCTCCACGGAGATCCTCTGCACAGCAGGAAGCCTGACCAGGTGGGTGAAGGATCAGAATGGCCTTTTCTCAGGGAACAGAAGGCAGGTTTAGGGATCAGCTGCTGCTCTCAGAGGCTGAGAACTAAATTATCTGGGGGGAATATTAAAGAAGGTGTTTGTTAATAGATTGTTAGATTAGATGGGGGAAATCTAGCAGGAACAGCTGGAAGAAGGAACAGAGAGATGAAAAGAGACAGGAGTTCCCTTGCAGGCTTTTGTCACACAAATTTCCTAAAATTGTGCCTGCTTCTGGGAAGGACAGATCGGTTGTAAAGGCTAGAGGCTGAGTGCCCACAGAGATACAGGAGCTTATTTGTGTCACAGCTTCTGCCTGGCTGAGTGCACCTCCAAGGGAGACTCTCCAACCAGCAGCTCTTCTTAAGTGAATTCTCTTCTCTGGTTTTCCTACATGGAAATCTAGCCATGGGGCAAGGAAACCCTTCCAGCTGGTCAGGCCCCAAACACTTCCAAAACTCTGAGAATCTGTCTCTGGTGGAGCTGCTGCGTTCATCTTCCCTGTTGTAAAGGCAGCAGTTAAATCCATCCTTCCTTAAGAGCCATGCATCAGATGGAGATCAAAAGAGACCTTGGAAAGAAGGATGATAAAGCACAGGTATGCCTTCAGTTTATGGCAGGGTGCTGCCTCTTCTGTTGAGATTTTCCTAGGATAGGGAAAGCTCCTCCTTTTTCTCCTCCTTTTGACTCATTTTCTTCTGCCTCGTTTTTTTGCCATCCTGTAGAGCTGGCCATGGCAACCTGTCCTTAGACTTTCAGACAGCTTTGTTATTTCAGGTCAGATTTGTTATCTGTACTTTTTCTTGAATGATAATTTGTTTATGATTTCTTGGAAGATTTCACAGTATTAAAAAAAAAACAAACCAGTGGTACAGGCCTACTTCAAAGCAAGTGCTAAACGTTCCATTTATAGAAGACCAGTTCTACAAATTGTGCAAAGCTTGAATTTGACAAAGAGTTTATTCTAAAATGTTTTAATGAAAACCTAGCTTCACCAATATTGTATCTATTCTTTATTTTGAGGCCCAGGATATCATCAGTTGATTTAACATAGATTCAGTTGAGATCACCACTTACCTTTCCATTCAATCAACACAGTCATCCTGCAGGACTTAGCTCTTCCAGTGAAGCCACAGATCCAGAAGAGTGTGGGAGTCCAGTTCAGGGAACAACATCTGTCAGGACCACTGAACAAAGGGTAAGAAACATGGCTTCTGTTCTGAAAATAATTATTCCTCTCTTTGCACTTCAGTTAATCATTTGCCATGGTGTTTTTGGTTTTGGGATGTCAGGCAGAGGTATTTCAGAGGAAGACTCTCTCACTGTGTTTCTGATGGAAAAATCAGCACTTTTCCCCCCTGTGACATCACTGGCCAAGCAATACCTGCTCTGCCAAGGAGCTTTCCCTGCTAAGTGGAAGCTGGTTGGAGCCTTCCCAAAGGCCCTGGTGAGGCAGAAGATGAGGTTTGATGTCAGTCATTAAGACCCAAACTGTTGTGTGTGATTAGCTTGAGCAGTATTTACAGCTGGATCAGTATTTACAGCTGGACCTTTCCAAGGTCCCAGCACAGGTTAACTTCTTTGAGTGAACACTCCACAGCTCTCTGTCCAGCCATGACCCCTCACAATGCAGAGCAGGAGTTAGAAAACCAGCTTAAGGCTCCTGAGTAAATGGGTACTAACCTGATGAATTCATATTGCCAATTATACGTAGAAATCCAGTTCTTTTTTTTTTTGTATTTACTGCAGAAGGCTTCATTAAAATATATGACCACTCATGCATGTAAATGAAATCTGAATTAGTACAAGCCATGGGGATGAGTCAGCAGATTTATGTCTGTTTTAATGTGGTAAGAAGGATCTTCTGAGAAGACAAAAAAAAAAAAATATGTTCCCATAATTTAAGAAGTGAAGCCCCTTTCAGCAGCACTTGAATACCTTGAAGGATGTACATGAGGACTTGTCATAAATTACCTGGGGGATGTAAAATAAAGGTTATTCTGAGTAATTATGTAGGACAGTCTAATACAGTAGGGCTGCAATTGAGTCCATTAATATCATTTGTGTCATGTCAGAGAAAAATCAGTTAGAGGTGTACATTGGGGGATGGCACTTTGTTCTGAA
Organism: Passer montanus; assembly: GCF_014805655.1. Lineage (NCBI taxonomy): Eukaryota > Metazoa > Chordata > Aves > Passeriformes > Passeridae > Passer > Passer montanus. The sequence continues at coordinate 5,836 of NW_024374591.1, forward strand.
AAGGTGGAGCATGCACTGAATCCCCCTGGGTGTGTGGGTCAGTCCTCCAAGTCACTGTGTGTTAGTGGATTCGTGTGAACTGAGCTGACTGGGCATGGTCATTCTGGTGCTGAATATCTAAATGTCACCTGCAAATCAGTTTATGTGTGTAGCACTTATTGTGGATTTCTTCCAAAAAGGACTAAAAGCAACAATCACACCAGAAGTCTGTGGAAAAACAGGGATTATACTTACTAAGAGATGGGCAGTTTTTTTAGGAAGCAAGGAAAATGTCACTCCCATCCATCCATCCATCCAATCCATCCATCCATCCATCCATCCATCCATCCATCCATCCATCCATCCAATCTTGTTTATTTCTTGCAGTGTACAGTGTATTTTATGTGTTCAAATAAGTTAGTATAACAGACAAGCTGAGTAAAATGATACTGTTCTTTGGTCTGCCATTGGAAAACATCATTAAGACTATAATTGATTTCATAATATAGATTTGCTCATTTTAATTAATTAATTACATTAATTTTAATTAATTTAATTTTCATTTTTTGAAGAGCCTGTAATAGAAAGGTAACTTTTCCAAATGAGGAAATAAGCCTGAGATAATGATAAGATACTCATACCCCAGTGGAAAATTCCTTCTTTTCTACTTCTGAAACTGCAGAGAAAAACTCAGTAAAAAGAAATTGTCTTTCTCACTCTGAGAGTCTGTCTGTATCACCTGCAGAAATGAGTTTCTCTTTTTTTTCCTAACCTATGAAGTACTTTCACTTGTTTATCTGCAGAAATGTTCCACATTTTATGTCCCACTAGAGAATCCAAATATTTCATACTAATGGGGGGATAGGGTTTTTCTGGGGAGGAGCAGCCTGCAGGAATCCTAATCCCCTAGGAAACAGGAGCAGTTTATTCCAAGTCCTTGAAGATAATGAAGAAATGTGCTTCTTATCCTGGGTCTTTATTCAAGGAGTTCCCTACTGGGCTGTGGGCATTTGGTCAGCTCCTCTGAGGGTTTTAAGTGAGCACTTCCCTTTGATGAGAGCTGCTCCATGCCCAGTCCAGGTTGCTGTGTGTTCCCAGGTGATTTTCTGGAGCTGTTGGCATTGCTGGTACAACAAAATACAGTTCCTTGATGGGAGTGATCCATAGCTGGAGCCATTGATGGAGCTATTTAGCTCCATCCAGGGCAGTGGGAATGGGACAAGCTTCTCCACCTGTCCACAGGCAGGAATGCACTGCTTGGCTGGCAAAACTCACCTGCCAGAGAGCCAAGACCTTGGCTCTGTAAACCTTAGCATGGTTGGTTTTGACTCCTTGTGGACTAAGATGGCCTTTGTCACTAAAACCTGGTTCAGGTGGGGCCAGAAGAGCAGCAGCTGCTTCAGGTGAGGGTCTCTGTTCACACTGCTCCAGAGCTTGGGCTTTGCTGCTGTTCCAGGGGCATGACAGAAAAGCATGGGCATTTTAAGGTTATGTGGCAGGTCCTATTAGAAATCCTCAAGGGCAAATCCGCAGTTGGCATTTGTCACTTGATGGATTTTGTTTCAGGGATTCTCTCAGTTAGAGCCTTTGCTGGTGTTGGAGAACAACCCCCATTTTCACCATCTGTGACAGCTGTGTGAATACTTGAAATTACATATGTCAGCTTAACGTGTTCCAGGTCCTAATTCTGCAAGTTCATGTTTCCATTTATGTTTTCATACTGTCTTGGAGAAAATGTCTAGTTCTGCAGCCTCTCTCTTGTTGTGAAATAATGTGTTGTACGTGCAGTGCACTGCCTTGTATCTTGTTTAACAAAGCCTGCAAAGAGCTTTTCTAATCTAGTGTTATTCCCATAAAGCTCTCTATAAGTCCTGTTTTATAAGCAGAGTTACTGGACAGTGATTTAGCTGACTTCTTATCAAAATATTAAATGAGTGGTGAAATCAACAAATGCTTTTTACTCAGTTTTCTCCCTTTGTCCCATTAGTGGCAGCTGCCATGCTAATAAATACAGGTGACCTGGCAGACAGCAAATACCACCACACCTTCCAGCTGCATTTTCATTTACTTACTAGTCTCCCATCTTAGCAGCAGAATTTTTATCTTCATTACAAAATAAAAGTTAACTGTGTTTTTAAAGTCTCATTTACATATTCTTGAGGAAAGCAGAATCACAGAAAAAGTGTTCAGGAATTACTGAAGCATCTGATTAATTGCAGGCCTTTTTCTGCCTTAGTTGCACATTAATGCTGAATTGCTGCCTCAGTCTTTCTGGGGACTGAAAGCTCCCCATTATCCAGGGGGCTTTTCCAGCTGTCTGTGCTGGTAGCAGCAAATGGCACTCGTAGGTCTTGGCTGAGAAGCTGCCTAAGTCTGAAAGCAAACAGCACAACAGACTCAGGACAGAGCCAGAACATCCTTTGGGGCTGCCTAATCCATCACTTGCCTGTGAGAGGAATACAATATTTCCCCAAATTTTACAGAAAGAGGAATTTGTGTGTAAAATCTCAGTGGGAGGAGTTTTGTTGTGACTCTCAGCGCTGGCAGGACTGAAGTGTGCAGTCAGTGCTGATGGGCCCTGCTGTAAACAGGATGGGAATGTGGCTGTGGGGTTTGCTGGGGCAGAACATGACATTGTCACTGCTCCCTTCAGCCATCCGAAGGTGATATCTGTGTGAGGAAAGGGCTCACCTGCTTTAGGATGGGCACATTCCAGGTGGTGTCTGTGCTGGGGCACAGGAGCAGGAGTGCATTGCAGGGATGTGCAGGGAAAAGGGCAATTGGGGGAAGGTGTGTGATTACAATTAGCAGAGTTTCCCAGGTGATTGCTTTTTACTGTTGTCATTGTGGTCCCCAGCAGCAATACATGCTGGTACTGTGTTGGGGGGCTCCTGGTTACACCTGCAGACAATGAGCACTGGAATCAAGGGAAGGATCAAGTCTTCAAATGAAGAGATGTCTCTTTACACTAGTTGAGGCCTGACCT
>NW_024374592.1:0-404 GCF_014805655.1 Passer montanus
GGGGCCCAGAAAACTGAGAACGGACACGCCTGTTGCTGAAAGGTTCGAAAGCGTCCTTCACGTGAACATGCAAAAGAACATAAAACATAAAAAACATTAAAAATATGGGGTTATATTTTATATAGAGAGAGGTATTTATTTTTTGTATTCTTTATATTTATTATTATTAAATAATATGTATACGTTATATATATAAATAATATATATGTATATATTTTAATATATTAAAAAATTTTAATATAAAAATATAAATTTTATATATTTATAAAGAATATATAAAATGTTCTATTTATATATTTTTTTATTTTTTTTAAGAAATAAATAAAATAAAGAGAAGGAGAGATTAAAATCATTGACGTGAATTGTACCAGAAGTAGCAATTGTCTTTTTGCATGGCTAGGGGC
>NW_024374593.1:0-404 GCF_014805655.1 Passer montanus
ATTTTGGGGAATTTTGGGAGATCCGAGGTGGGAATTTGGGAATTTTGGGGGAAATTTTGGGGTTCTGGGTCCGGATTTTGGGGGTGCCAGGGTCGGGATTTGGGGAATTTTGGGGGATTTTTGGGGAATTCCGGGGTCCCAAGTTGGAATTTCGGGGATTTTTGGGTGGAATTTGGGGGATTTCGGGTGGATTTTTGGGTGGATTTTTTGGCGGAATTTCGGGATTTTTGGGTGGATTTTTGGGGATATTTGGGTGGAATTTTGGGTCGAATTTCGGGGATTTTTGGGGCATTTTTGGGTGGAATTTCGGAGATTTTTGGGTGGAATTTCAGGGATTTCTGGGTGGATTTTTTGGCGGAATTTTGGGGATTTTTCCGGGATTTTTGGGTGGATTTTTGGGTGGA
>NW_024374594.1:0-403 GCF_014805655.1 Passer montanus
GATCCGGGCCTGGTCTCGGCCTACGGGCCTGGCCTGGAGGGCGGCACCACAGGTACAGAACGTGAGGGGGAAAATTGGGAATTTGGGTAAAAAATGGGAATTTAGGGCATGAGGGAGTGGGGGAGCACCAGAGGTACCCAAAATTTTTGGTAAAAAATGGGAATTTAGGGCATGAGGGAGTGGGGGAGCACCAGAGGTACCCAAAATTTTTGGTAAAAAATGGGAATTTAGGGCATGAGGGAGTGGGGGAGCACCAGAGGTACCCAAAATTTTTGGTAAAAAATGGGAATTTAGGGGGGGAGGGAGTGTAGAAGAGTAGAACAGGGGCAGAATTTTCTGGAAAAAGCGGGAATTTTGGAGGGATCTGGGACAGACCAGGGATCCAGGCCTGGTCTCGGCCTAC
>NW_024374595.1:0-403 GCF_014805655.1 Passer montanus
AAAAAAAAACAACCCTTGTTTTTAAATAATTTTCATTCAGGAGACATAAGCAAGCAGACATAATAATGAAACATACCAAAGTCATAAATTACTCTGTGAGTCTCATATAAGCTGTTTTCAAGACATTAAGAAGTACAAAAGAAATAGTATAAGAAAAGAAAGTTGTAGTAACAGCACAAAGAAGAAAAAAACACCAAATATCTCACCAGTTCAACACTCTAAATGCATTCCCCTATTTTGTTATGTATTTCCTTCACTTGAAGGCACTCCAGAATATATGGCAGTAGCCCAAGTCACACAAAGCTTGTGGATATCCTGAATGAAGACTTTTTAAAAATCTCTTGAAGGACTTAGAAAGGAAGTCTCAGCTCTCCCTAGAAGAGTAGAGAATTTTTTTTTTTTT
>NW_024374596.1:0-403 GCF_014805655.1 Passer montanus
GACACCCAGGGGTGACAGGGACACCCAGGAACACTCAGGGAGAGTCCCCAACCCTAGGGGGACAGGAAGGTCACCAGTGCCCATCCCAGTGTCCCCAGTGCCCATCCCAGTGCCCATCCCAGTATGCCCAGTGCCCATCCCAGTGTCCCCAGTGCCCATCCCAGTGCCCATCCCAGTATGCCCAGTGCCCATCCCAGTGTCCCCAGTACCATCCCAGTATCCCCAGTGCCATCCCAGTGCCCATCCCAGTGTCCCCAGTGCCATCCCAGTGCCCATCCCAGTGTCCCCAGTGCCCAACCCAGTGCCCATTCCAGTGTCCCCAGTGCCCATCCCAGTATCCCCAGTGCCCATCCCAGTGCCATCCTATTATCCTTAGTGCCCATCCCAGTACCCATCCCAGTAT
>NW_024374597.1:0-403 GCF_014805655.1 Passer montanus
GCCCGTCCGCCCGCGCCCGCTCCGCGGCCTCCGCGCTGCGCCTCAGCCCAAAATGGCCGCCGGAGCCCGACCAGGAAACGGGGCGGCCGCTCGCCGAGCAGCGCTTACATGGCCGGGGGGCGGCCGAGGGGCGCGACGGGAAACCGAGTCCGCGCCGCCGCCTCCTCCCGGCCGCGCCCCCTCCTGCGGACTCGCTCTCCCGGCGGCCGCGGCGGCGGCGGCAGCGCATGCGCAATAACCAGCCTTTCTTCCCTCGGCCCCGTCTGCTCGGAGCGGCGGCCGGCGCCGCCGATTGGCCGGGAGGCGCCGGCCGGGGGTGACGTCAGCGGGCAGACGTGGCAGCTCGGGCGAGTCAGCGCGCGGGCGGGGCGGGGGCGGGGCCTGGGCGCGCGAGGCCCGGCGG
>NW_024374598.1:0-403 GCF_014805655.1 Passer montanus
AAAAATTCCCCCCGAAAAATCCCTTTGGGGTCTCCTGGAAATCCCCGAAAAAAATCTCCCCAAAAATCCCTTGGGAATTCCCAAAAAAATCCCCCCCAAAAATTCCCTTTGGGGTCTCCTGGAAATCCCCGAAAAAAATCTCCCCAAAAATCCCTTGGGAATTCCCAAAAAAATCCCCCCCAAAAATTCCCTTTGGGGTCTCCTGGAATCCTCTGGAATTCCCAAAAAAATCACTTGGGGATCTCCAGGAATTTCCCCAGAAAAATCAGTTTGGGGTCTCCTGGAATTCCCAAAAAAAAATCCCCCAAAAAATCCCAAAAAATCCCCAAAAAAAATCCCCCAAGAAATCCCCCAAGAAATCCCATAAAAATCCCAAAAAATTCCCAAAAAAATTCATTAAAAA
>NW_024374599.1:0-403 GCF_014805655.1 Passer montanus
CAAAATATAATAATATTTTAATATATTATTATAACATTACAATAATATAATTTCTATAATTATATATACAATGATTACTGTACAATATAATTTATATAACTATAATTATATATTCATTATATATAATTACACTAAATTTTATAATTCCATAAATACTTGTAATTTCATAATAGCATAATATTTTATTTATTATTATCATATTATAATAATATGATAATAATATGATAATTTATTTAATTATCTATATAATTATACCTATATATTATTATTTATATAATTATAATTCCATAATAATTAAATAAAATTATGCATAAATTTATAATTGCTAAATACTTATAATTTAAAATAGAATAATATTTTAATATATTCAAATTATATGATAATAATATGATAATTTATTTAA
>NW_024374600.1:0-403 GCF_014805655.1 Passer montanus
CCCGCCGCTCCCTCAGCGCCGCCCGCGGGGCGCCCCCTGGCGGGCACGGGGCGGACGCGGAGCCCCCTCAGCCCCGGTGTCCCCGAGGCCGCCGCACCCCCTGCGCTGGGGCTCGGCTCATCCGACAGCTGCCAGGTGAGGTCTGATGTTCTCCCTCCTCTCCCCACTTTCCCTGCGGCTCACACTCTCCAATGCAAAACCCTCTTGGTTTAAAAAGCCAGTGAAAACTGTTTACTCTTTATTTCCAGAGCACAGGATGTTCTGCGTTGGAAAGAGCCGCGAGGATCATCAAGTGATGATAAATGACTGGCCCACGTGGGCATTAAACTCAGAATCCCGGCCTTCTCAGCACCCTGCTCTCAGCGTTACCAGGAAGGTCCTGCCTGGGATGGGAATGGCTGCT
>NW_024374601.1:0-403 GCF_014805655.1 Passer montanus
ACCCCTGAGACCCCTCCCCAAATTCACCCAAAAATACTCCCCAAAATCCCACCGAAAATCCCCCAAAATAGCCCCGAAAATCCCTCCAAAAAATGCCCCAAATCCACCCCAAAATCATCACCGAGCCCGCGGCAGGGTGAGACCCCTCCCCAAATTCACCCCAAAAATAGCCCCAAAAATTCCTCAAAATTCACCGCAAAAACAGCCCCAAAAATGCCCCAAATCCACCCCAAAATCATCCCCGAGCCCGCGGCAGGGTGAGACCCCTCCCCAAATTCAGCCGGAGTCACCCCTGAGACCCCTCCCCAAATTCACCCCAAAAAATACTCTCCAAAATACCCCAAAAATCCCCTCAAAAATACGCTCAAAATGCCCCAAATTCACCCCAAAATCATCCCCGAGC
>NW_024374602.1:0-7071 GCF_014805655.1 Passer montanus
GCAGTCCCCTCAGGGAGGTGACAGTGACAAAGAGCTGGCGCAGGAGAATTGGGAATACAGGAACCTCCTCAGCATCACCAATCCTTGTCCCTGGAGGAGGACAAGTGGGAAGAACTGAGCATCCTGGAGCTGCCCCAAGGAGAAGACAGAGACCAAAGACCGAGAGATCCTGTGCAGATCAGCTTCCCCCAGCTAGGAATGGTTGAACTATTTAACCTCTTCCAGCCTCTGGTGCGGGATCTGGATGCCCACACAGAGGCCATGCAAGCTCAGGGTCATCTGTGATTTCAGCTCTGGGTGCTGCTCCATGGCCACTGACATAAGGTCTTCACTCACAGAGCTGTGCCTGTGGGGCTCACACCCGATGGCAGACAGAGAAGCACTCCCTACGTGGGGTATTTAATTTGACATAGCAAAATGTGTGGATTAGTTCAAACCATCATAATGGGAATTGCATTTATTTTCATTGCTTCAAAATGTCCTTTACTACTGCCAGTACAAAACTCTTTTGCAAGCCTACTCTTGCTTGCCCAAGGCAAAGACTCCACTGGCCAAGACATGTCCAAAGGGAATGCTGACAGAGCCTCAGTGCAGTCCCCTCAGGGAGGTGACAGTGACAAAGAGCTGGCGCAGGAGAACTGGGAATACAGGAACCTCCTAAGCATCACCAATCCTTGTCGCTGGAGGAGGACAAGTGGGGAGAACTGAGCATCCTGGAGCTGCCCCAGGGAGAAGACAGAGACCAAAGACCGAGAGTTTTGGCAGCAGAAGGGCTCCCGGGGCCTGTCTCTCGTGAGGCCTGGGCTGAGCCCCAGGCACTGGAGCCATGCAGCCAAGGGCCAGTCTGTGCCTCACCTCCCCCCAGCAGCCCAAGGCCTCAGAGGACCAAAAACCACTGAGGAGTCATGGGAGAATGACAAAGAAACCCTGTATCAGGATTTGGGGTGGGATGTTCACCCATTTGTTCTGTCCAGGGACAGCCAAGTGTCTCCTTCCTCCCCTGCCCAACATCCAACAGCAGAGAGTCCCCAGGGCAGCACTCCTCTCCCTGGGAGCACCAGGAGGGAAGTCTGATGGCTTATGCAGCCCTGAGGGAGGAGAAGGCAGGAATTCTCATTCCTTTCTTTCCATGCCAAAGGAGACTCGGGCAAGGGCAAAAGGAGCTGTTGTTGGTGGAGCTGCCCTGCAGGGCTCTAGCCCAGAGCAGAGGCTTTGGGGATGTCAGTTGTGGTCCCACCTGCAGGCTGAGATCTCTCCTGGGTCACTCAGGGGCTGCTGGTGCAGGGCAGTGAAGCAAAGAGAAACCGTCCCAGCAGCAGGGAAGTTTGGTGACAACTGTGAAACAGAGAGCAGAGGCAGCAGTAAAGACAGGTTCAAGGGGCGTTAGAAACAGGGCTATTTCTTCTCAAAATGCAGAGATTTTGTCTGGGGCATTGCTGGAAATGTGTGACCTGCACTGTTTCCCTGAATTCAACAAATCTTTACTCTTAGTGGATGTCTTTTTCTTGGAATGGACAACAAATCTTCCTGTGTATCAGACTCATGTGCCTTCCTACTTGCTCTGGTCTGGGGGCAAAAGTAGCTTAGTTCAACTATGCTGCTCCTTTTCACTGTGGATGGTTCAAACAGTGGACATGAGCATTGCAAACCAGTGTCAGGACTTGGAAAATTGGATTGAGAATACCTAGAACTACAGTTGATGCGTCTCCTATCACTCACTGCACTTGCAGTAGATTCTTAATAAATGATGCATGGGAAGGAGCAAATCTGGACTAAATCTGATTTTGTAACCCGTGTGCTGTAATGCAGACTCAAAAAGGAGCAATGCTTTTACGCAGCTGTGCACACAAGTGCCTGAAGCGGGTGAATGCTCCGGTAGTTCCCCTGAGGGTGGCAGCAATGGCGGCGCCACTCCCTCAGCACCGCCCGGGGCTGGGCTCCCTTTGGTGCCCAGATGAGACCGCGGCTCCTCCGGGCCCCGCTCTGAGAAGCTGCCAGGGCTGCTGCGGCTGAAGCGCAAACGCTCCGTGTGGAGGAGCGACCCTGCTGATGCCCCAGCCCCGAGCCCTTCTCCAGCCTGGACAAGGCGCCTCAGTGGGCTGTGCCAGCCCTCAGCCCCCGGGCCCGGCCCCGGCGGGTGGGGAGCCCTGGGCAGCGCCCTTGCGGCAGCAGGGACCGAGCCCAGCACGAGGCTCTGGCCCCGTGGTGCTGCAGGGCCGAGAGGGACACGGGCAGGGCCTCGGCGCCATCGCCCCCAGCTCTGCGGCCCCTTTGGGGCCCAGCCTGGGTCTCACCCCCGCCTCCTCCAGCGCCCTGCTGGGCTCGGGCTCTTGCTCAGCGCTGGCTGCGGGTCTTGTGCTCGCCCCGAGCGGGGTTTGTTTGCAGCTCGGGGTGCTGAGGAACACTCGGGAAATGTCACTGCAAGGGCAGTGTTGATCAGTTCAGTGTTTCCTTTGTACTGTGTCTTACACTGCTGTTTTGGTTTTTTCTGCTTTTAGAGCCTGCCTGTGAAGAGAAGCCCCCCAGGAGAGCAGAGGCTGCTGAAAGATCTGACATCCTCACCCTAAGCAAGGGATGGAACAGCACAGACTGCTGAAAAAAGATTCCATCTGGTCTCAGGGCACAGAGAAAGCCAAAACTGTTTAACTTGGTATTTGGTGGTCTATGTCTCTTGCGGTAAACACCCCAAGTGTGAGGACACGAGGCTTGACTCCATTTTGCTCAGAAGGCTGGTTTATTATATTATATTATATATTATATTAAAATACTACATTAAAACTATACCAAAAGAATAGAGAGAGAACATGACAGAAGGCTACAAAGAACAAGAATAGAATAGAATAGAATAGAATAGAATAGAATAGAATAGAATAGAATGCATAACAAAATCCTGGGACTGCTCAGAGCCTTGGCACAGGTGGCTGTGATTGGTCACTAATTGAAAACAATCCACATGGGCCAATGGAAGATGCACCTGTTGCATTCCACAGCAGCAGATAGTTATTGTTTACATTTCTTTCCTGAGGCTCTCAGCTCCTCAGGATGGGAAAAATCCTAGCAGAGGATTTTTCATAAAATATCATGGCTACATATGTCTGTATAAAAGAATGCTCTAAAATGTCAGCTTTCAAGAAAATGTCCTAGGTTGATGTTTCCTGTGCTGGTGAGAGTCTTTTAAGCCCAGCTTTCTCCTGACCTCTCTGCTGTTGCAGTTCCATGGACAGAAGCTGTTGTCTCTTCCCCCCTTCGCATGGGCAAGCTCGTGTTCAATCATCTCCAGGACAGCAGGGCCCCATCCCATGTCACTGTGACCTGGGAAGGCAAAATCCATCCCTCCAAATGTCCCCCCTTGCTTCTTCTTGCCAGCCATTTGACCCTGGCACTGGTTTGCTGCTGTTGCTGCAGGAAAAGGGAAAACCCTGTGACATTTTGGGGCCTGATGGAACCAAGGGTCCTTTGTGACACAGAGGGGCCACGTGAGGCCAAATATCCATTGTGACAGTTTGGGATCTCATGGAACCCATTGTTCATTTGACAATGCAGCTCCGAGGAGACCATGGATTTGCTCATGGTTTATGCAAAGCTTGTGCATTAATCATGGAATCCTGGAGGCCATTGTGACACAGCAGGGCCCCATGGAGCCAAGGGGCTATGGTGTGGCACTTGGAACTACGTATACCACTGTTGAGGTTGGAACCTCATGGAACAAAAAGTCCATTGTCACAGAGCAAGGCCTCATGGAATCATGGAGGCCATTGTGACACAGCAGGGCTCCATGGAGCCAAGGGGCCATGGTGTGGCACTTGGAACTAAGGATACCACTGTTGAGGATGGAACCTCATGGAACAAAAAGTCCATTGTCACAGAGCAAGGCCTCATGGAACCATGGAGTGCAAAGGTTTAAAACATTTCCTGCACAGTTCTGCCTTGGGTAAGGGGAACATTATTGGTGGCAGCTTTGTCTTGGCACACACTTGAAGCGTGTGTCTGTTTTCAGTGGAGAAACTCAGGAGTTTGAGATTGCTTAAAAAAATACAAAAAGGAAAAGCCCTCTTAGGCTGAGTGCAGCCAGCTCTCCAAGCACAGCAGGTCCCAGGTGAATGAGGACAGACAGGATGGGGCTGGGGAATGTGGAGCAAGGTTGTCCACACTGGGTCAGATCTCAAGGCACAGCTTCTCTGAGCAGGCCAGAGCCCCTGAGGAGAGACCCTGGGTCAATATCAATCACAGAATGCTGCAATTGCCTCTGGTCCAAAGAGAGCAGCAATAAAATACACTCTTTAAAATAGGAATGTATATTTTTTAGAATCTCTTTCAAATATTTCTCCATAACTGGAGTAGGAAACCTAGAACCCTAGGAGAGCCAAGGACACTGTTGCAGCTTCAGGCTCAAAAAGTGTAAACAACAGAGAATAGAGGAGAGCAGATTTGGAGGATGGGTCTTCATAACCTGAAGCTGTAATTGGACAATTAACCCCAATATGGAAATGGACCAAAACTTATAAAAGTGTGAAAATATGTGAACTATTGTCTATCTTGGGTGTAGCCTCAGCTGGGCTCTTGTATTGCCCCGGGTGTATCCTTTGAAGGCCTTTATAATGGATCCCTACTTTATTCCTGTAACACTGTCCAGCCTCTGTTCTAGGTAGCTCAAGGCATCAAGGCCTGGCTGGCTGGGCACCTGGGGCCCACCTGACAGGTCCAGGTGACCTTGGCATGTCGAGGGCTGCTGCTCATCAGCTCCTGGAGCACTGGGGCTCTGGGCTCTCCTTCCTGTGGCAAAGAGCTGTTCTTCTCCTCCAGGTGCCCATGGCCAAAATCAGGATTCCTCCTACAAGTTCTTTCTATGCAAAGATTGTTCCCCAGATGAAATCTGCCAGGACAGACAGATCTGGCTGGCTTGGCCACCAGATCATTTGCCTTTGAAACACTGTGGGTCTGTGCTTTTCCTTCCTAATGGAAAGAAATCTTCCTGTCCAGGTGCCCACAGCCAAAACTGAGATTCCACCTCCAAAATTCCCTATATCTAAGGATTTCCCCCAGATGAAAGGTGTCCAGAGAGACAGGTCTGGGTCTCTTGGCCCATGGGTGTCCACCTCTCATCTTCTTCCAAAGCACTTGGACTTTGCACTTTTCTTTCCTATGGGAAAAAACATCCATATCGATTAGGTACCTATGGTCAAAACTGAGATTCCACCTCCCAAATTCTGTATGTCCAAGGATTCCTCCATGACAAAAGCTGCCAGGACAAACAGGTCTGGCTGGCTTGGCCTCCCAGGAGCCATCTCTCTCTTCTGTTTTTGAAACACTTGGGCTCTGTTCGTTCCTTCCTATGGAAAAGAACCATCCTTCTTATCAATGAAGAAATGGCCCAAATTTTGATTCCACTAGCAAAATTCCCTATATCCAAGGGCTGCTTTCAGACAAAAGCTACCAGACAGAGTTCAGGCTGGCCTTGGCCTCTGATGGCCGCCTTCCATCTGGCCCTGAAACACCAGTGTTCCGTGCTTTCTCTCCTAGGGAAAAGAACCATCCTTCACCTCCAAGCATCCATATCCAAAATTTATATTCCACCTCTAAAATTCCCTGTATCCAGAGATTGGTCCCAGAAAAAATATGCCAGCACTGTCTAATCTGGCTGTCCTTAGCCTCTGACACCTGATGCTCATCTGCCCCTGGAACACTGGGGCTTGGTTGTTTCCTTCCTATGGAGACCACTGTGACACTGTGAGGACCACGTGGAACCATGGAGACCATTGTGACACTTTGGGGCCATGGTGACACCATGGGGCTTCATGGAACCAAGAGACCACTCTGAAACTGTTGGGGCCTTGTGGCACCAGGGAGACCAGTAGGACCCTTCAGAGCCTTGTGTATCCAAGGGACCATTGTGCCATCTCAGGGCCTCATGGAATCAAGGGGCCACTGGGACATTGTGGGGCCCCATGGAATGAGGGGAACATGGAACAGATCTGGCTGATTTGGCCTTCCAGGGGTGACCTGACAGGTCTGGCTGATCTTGGAATGTTGAGGGCTGCCTCTCATCTGCCATGAAACACTGGGGCTCCATGCTTTCCTTCCTGTGTAAAAGAATTTCCCCTATTTTCAGACACCCAGGGACGAAATTGGTACTCCCCCCTAAAAAATTTCCTGCAAAGGTATGCCCCAAACAAAAACCTGCCAGCTCTGGCTGACCTTGGCCGCTAGTGACCACATCTCAACTGCCTTGGAAGCACTGGGGCTCTTTGCCTTCCTTCCTACGAAAAAGAACCAACCTTCTTTTCCAGGGCCCATGGCAGAAATTGTAATTTGTTTGCCAAAATTCCATCTATCCCAGGATTGCTCCCGGACAAAAGCTGCCAGGACAAACAGTGCTGCCTGGCCTTGGCCTATGATGATTTTCTTAGACAATGAGCCGAATGTTTTCATCGTGAAATGTGAAAACACCTTGGAAAGTGACCAAAGATCTCCCAGGCTGGGGTTTGCAGGCCTCAAAAACATGACCCATATATGGAGGCTGATGTGCCTGGGCCATGGTTGTGAAGAGATTGAAACAGCCAGATAGAGAAATGATACCACAAGTATTTGGGGTAGGTCCAGACTGGACACAAGGAGAAAGGAATTTCCCTGCCAGGGCGGCCACCACCTGCACACGCCCATGTTCTTCTTCCTGCTCAACCTGGCCCTCAGCGACCTGGGCTCCATCTGCACCACTGTCCCCAAAGCCATGCACAATTCCCTCTGCGACACCATGACCATCTCCTACAATGGATGTGCCGCACAGGTTTTCTTCTTTCTTTTCTTTATCATAGCAGATATGATATTTCTCTCCTGACCATCATGTGCTATGACCGCTACGTGTCCATCTGCAAGCCCCTGCACTACGGGACCCTCCTGGGCAGCAGAGCTTGTGCCCACATGGCAGCAGCTGCCTGGGCCAGTGCCTTGGGCTCCCCAGTGTTCAGGCTGAGAGCAATGCTGAAAATGAGGCAGTAACTCAGCAGCACAAACTTGAACTCAAAAATAAAAATGTTTAGTGACATTCCTCCACAGGAACAGAAGTAGTTTTGA
>NW_024374603.1:0-403 GCF_014805655.1 Passer montanus
TCTTGATAGGCTGCTGCTTGTGGTGTGGGTGTGGTTTCTTGGAAAAGAGGTGGGGCTTGTTCCTTAGTGGGTGGGGCTTACTTGTGGTTGCTGTTGTGGGCGTGGCTTTTCCCTCAGCAATGGGTGGGGCTTGCTCTTTGGTGGGTGGGGCTTGTTTGTGGCATCTGCTGTGGGTGTGGCTTCTCATCCAATGGGTGGAGTTTGTTCCTTGGTGGGTGGGGCTTATTTTTGGTTGCTGATGTGGGCGTGGCTTCTCATCCAATGGGTGGAGCTTGCTCCTTAGTGGGTGGAGCTCATACCAATTGTGGGCATGGCCTCCTATATGTGGGCGTGGCTTACAAACCATTCCCCCCTTGGGGCGGGCTGCAATGAGCATGGGCGTGGCTTTTCTCTGAATGGGCGT
>NW_024374604.1:0-403 GCF_014805655.1 Passer montanus
CATAAATGGGAGAGGACCCCAAATCCCATAAATGGGACCACGAATCACATCCCATAAATGGATGGAGACCCCAAATCCCGACCCCAAATCCAACCCCAATCCCAACTCATAAATGGAAGGAGACCCCAAATCCCGACCCCAAATCCTGACCCCAAATCTGATCCCAAATCCCAACCCCAAATCCCGACCCCAAATATGGAAGTAGACCCCAAATCCAACCTCAAATCTGCCCCTGACCCCAAACCCGAACCCCAAATCCTGACCCCAAATCCAACCCCATAAATGGAAGGAGACCCCAAATCCGACCCCAATTTCCAACCCCATAAATGGAAAGAGACCCCAAATCCCGTCCCATTAATGGAAGGAGACCCCCAAACCCCACCCCATAAATGGGACCCCAAAC
>NW_024374605.1:0-402 GCF_014805655.1 Passer montanus
CTCTCACACCACCTGAGCTGGGACTGAGGTGCACATTCACCCTACTCAGAAAATCAGATCATGTTTTCCCTACTGGATCTACCCTAAGTTTCCCATAGCAGAGTCTCAGACATCTAGATCTTATGATGACATAACTAAACAAGAATACAGCGCAATAGCAGCTTAAGCTGGGTGCCTCCAAGGACAGACTCCAAATAAAGGATTCTCTGGGATTCTAAGCACAGGAAAGTCTGGAGTAACTGGCTGCTGCTCTGAGTGGCCAGCCTCCTGGCCAGCCCCAGGTCCCTGGGCGCATTTTTTATGGAATGGATTTGGCAGTTCACATCCTCTTGCTTCAGACTCAAACTCCTGCTTGGGCTCCTGCCCCACACAACTCACCCTGCCGTTCACACTTCAGCTTGT
>NW_024374606.1:0-402 GCF_014805655.1 Passer montanus
TTTCTGGGATTTTCCCTTTTCCCTCCCAACTTCCCTGGGATTTCCCCTTTTTTCCCCCCCATATTTTCCCTTTCCAGGATTTTTTCCCTTTTTGGGATTTTCCCCTTTCTCCTCCTATTATTTTCCCTTTTTTCTGCGATTTCCCCTTTCCCCACGGGATTTTCCTTTTTCCCCTTTTTTCCCCCCAGATTTTCCCTTTTCCCGCCACATTCCCCCAAGATTTTCCCTTTTCCCCTTCTAGGATTTTTCCTTCCAAATTCCCCTGGGATTTTCCCTTCAACCCCCGGCATTTTCCCTTTTTTTCCCTCCAAATTTTCCATTTTCCCTTTTCGGGATTTTCCCTTCCCGCCCTCAATTTTCCCTTCCCAGTTTCTCTGGGATTTTCCCTTTTCCCTCCCAATT
>NW_024374607.1:0-402 GCF_014805655.1 Passer montanus
TTGGGGGGATTTAGGGGTAATTTTTGGGGTAATTTTAGGGGATTTTGGGTCATTTTTTGAGGTAATTTTGTGAGTATTTTCAGGGTAATTTTGGGGGTAATTTCAGGGGATTTTGGGTCAGTTTTTGGGGGGATTTTGGGTCAGATTTTGGGGTAATTTTGGGGTGTTTTGTGTCAGTTTTTGGGGTGATTTTGGGTCAGTTTTTTGGGTAATTTTGGGGATATTTTTGGGGTAATTTGGGGGTGTTTTGTGTCAGTTTTTGGGCTATTTTGTGCTGGTTTTTGGGACGATTTTGGGCTATTTTTGGTCAGTTTTTGGGTCAGTTTTTGCAGTGTTTAATGTCAGTTTTGGGGTCACTTTTTGGGGTAATTTCGGGGTGATTTTGGGTCAGTTTTTGGGGTG
>NW_024374608.1:0-402 GCF_014805655.1 Passer montanus
CTGGGAGTTACTGGGAGGGGATTTGGGGGCTCCCCAAATTGGGGGTGCCTCACCTGGGTGTTGTTGAGCCCCAGCCCCCCAAATTCGGGGGGCACCTGGAGCCCGAAGGTCCCCAGCTCCTTTAACCCTTTCATGGTCTCGTCCTCCACCTTCTCCAGGGCGTCGTTCTTGGCCGGGTTGTTCACTTCCTGCCCCGAAATTTGGGAATTATTTGGGGAATTTTGGGGATTTGGGAAGAATTCCTGGAATTCCAGAGGCTCTCCCTGGATGGGGGGGAGGTGGGAGTGGGGGGAATTTGGGGTTTTTTACCTCAAAGAAGCGGCTGAGGGGACCCACGAGCTCCTGCAGGGTTTGTTCTTGTTCCTCGGTCAGGACTGGGCGAAGAGAGGGAATTAAAGAAAA
>NW_024374609.1:0-402 GCF_014805655.1 Passer montanus
TCTAAAACATCTTTGTCCATTCCACTCATTGCCCCAAGCCCATTCCAGAAGGCACCCACAGAGTTGCTATATCTAGAAAATTATATGACCGCAAAGGCTTGAAAATATACATAGTAAACCTCAATCCTCTTCCACTGTTTCTATGCATTTAATGCAACAGTAAAATAGTAAAAATATTCACTGAGAGTTATAAAATCAACTTGTTGTGATACAGGCTTGAAGTCCTCTCTTTTGGCATCTGGGTATGCACAGAATCAGAGGGATAACTTGCCCTTTTCAGAATATTATACTCTTCTGTCTCACATTTCTTTGAAGGTTTTCTTCTGCAGGAGAAACCATGGACTAGGACTTCTTGGTTTCATGAAGGAACTGAGCTGTGGTATTCACATGCCCTCTGAACAG
>NW_024374610.1:0-402 GCF_014805655.1 Passer montanus
CCAGCACTGCTGAAAAGCTGATCACAGACCAGTACAGCTCATGTGACTCAAGGTTCAAATGGATTAATGTTACTTTCAGGCTTCATGTTTAAAAAGCAGCAAATTAAGGACAGTTGGAAACACAATGCCTACATATTAACAACTTTTGAAAGTTTTGTGTTCTCTTTTGGTAGGAATAGAATTGAGGATGTAAAATCAACATAGTGAGCTCTGATTCTGCCCCCCTCTTACACAGTTTTCCCTTTTGTAAACCTGTTGTGCAATCTCACCCAAAGAATGATTAGGGACTTTTCCTTCTAATTTCATAGAGTCATAGAATCCCAAGGGCAGGGGATTCTGCCATTCACTTCACCAGGTTGCTCAGGGTCCTGTCCAGCTTGGCCTGGAACATTTCCAGGGATG
>NW_024374611.1:0-402 GCF_014805655.1 Passer montanus
AGGTGTGCCCAGGTGTGTAACAGGTGTGCACAGGTGTACACAATGTGCCCCAGGTGTGTAAGGGCTGTATGACAGGTGTGTCCCAGGTATGCCCAGGTGTATCCCAGATGTGCCCAGCTGTCCCCCAGGTGTGTCCCCAGCTGTGTCCCAGGTGTCCCCCACGTGTCCCAGGTGTGTCCCATGTGTGTCCCCCAGCTGTCCCCAGCTGTCCCCCAGGTGTGTCCCAGCTGTCCCCAGGTGTGTCCCAGGTGTCCCCAGCTGTCCCCCAGGTGTGTCCCCAGGTGTGTCCCAGCTGTCCCCCAGGTGTGTCCCAGGTGTGTCCCCAGCTGTCCCCAGGTGTGTCCCAGCTGTCCCCAGGTGTCCCCCAGATGTGCCCAGCTGTGTCCCAGCTGTCCCCAGGTG
>NW_024374612.1:0-402 GCF_014805655.1 Passer montanus
GCCAGGAATTCCAGAGAAAAATGAGGAAAGAAGGAGGAAAAATGGGGGGAAAATGAGGGAAAAAATATGGAAAAAAAAAAAAGAGGAAAAAAGGAGGGGAAAATGGAGGAAAATGAGGAAAAGATGACAAAAAATGAGAAAAAATGGGAAAAAAGGGGGAAAATGAGGAAAAAATGGGGAAAAAAAAGGAGGAAAAATGAGGAAAAACAAAGAAAAATGGAAAAAATGAGGAAAAAGGAGGAAAAGAGGAGAAAAAATGAGGAAGCAAGGAGGAAAAAATGAGAAAAAAATGAGAAAAAAAAGGAGGAAAATGAGGAAAAAATGGGGAAAAAAAGGATGAAAATGAGGAAAAAATGAGAAAAAAAACTGAGGAAAAAATGAGGAAAAAAATGAGGAAAAATG
>NW_024374613.1:0-8714 GCF_014805655.1 Passer montanus
CCAAAAAATCCCACCCCAAAATCCCCAAAAAACAAAAAATCCCATCCAAAAATGCCCAAAAAACAAACAAACAAACAAAAAAAAAAACAAAACCAAAAACATCCACCCAAAAATCACAAAATCAAAAAAAAAAATCCTGCACAAAAATCCCCAAATTCCCAAAACATCCCATCCAAAAATCACAAAATCCAAAAAAAAACCAAAAAATCCACCCAAAATTCAAAAAATCCCATCCAAAAATCACAAAATTCCAAAAAATCTCGCAGAAAAATCACAAAATTCAAAGAAAAATCCACCCAAAAAGCCCCAAAATTCCAAAAAATCCCATCCAAAAATGCCAAAATCCCAAAAAATCCACCCAAAATTCAAGAACTCCCACCCAAAAATCCCAAAATTTTGGATTTTTTTTTAGATTTTTTTTTGGGGGGGGGGATTTTTTTTTCTTTTGGGGATTTTTTTTTTATTTTTTTGGATTTTTTAAAAATTTCATTTTTATTTTTTGGATTTTTAAAAATTTTTGGGGGGATTTTTTTTAATTTTTGGGGGGATTTTTTGGGGGATTTTTGGGGATTTTTTTGATTTTTAGGGATTTTTTTCATTATCATTTTTAATTTTTGGGTTTTTTGGAATTTTTTGGGTTTTTCTTTTAATTTTTGGGGGGATTTTTTTTATTTTTGGGGGGATTTTTTAAATATTTTTGGGGATTTTTAAAAAAAATTTTTTTATTTATTATTTTTTCAGATTTCTTTTCATTATTTTTCAGGATTTTTTGGGATTTTTAAAACATTTTTTGGAATTTTTTTATTTTTTGTGATTTTTTAAAAATTTTTTTCATTTCAATTTTTGGGTTTTTGGGGGGATTTTTTTCAATTTTGGGGGGGATTTTTGGATTTCTTTTGATTTTTGGAATTTTTTTAAATTTTTTGGATTTTTTTTACTTTTTGTGATTTTTAAAAATTTTTTTCATTTCAATTTTTGGGTTTTTGGGCTTTTTGGGGGAATTTTTTTCAATTTTGGGGGGGATTTTTTGATTTTTTTGATTTTGGGGATTTTATTTTTTAATTTTTTGGAATTTTTTTTTTGTGATTTTAAAAATTTTTTTATTTTAGCAGGCATTTTTTAAATATTTTTGGGGATTTTTAAAAAAAATTTTTTTATTTATTATTTTTTCAGATTTCTTTTCATTATTTTTCAGGATTTTTTGGGATTTTTAAAACATTTTTTGGAATTTTTTTATTTTTTGTGATTTTTTAAAAATTTTTTTCATTTCAATTTTTGGGTTTTTGGGGGGATTTTTTTCAATTTTGGGGGGGATTTTTGGATTTCTTTTGATTTTTGGAATTTTTTTAAATTTTTTGGATTTTTTTTACTTTTTGTGATTTTTAAAAATTTTTTTCATTTCAATTTTTGGGTTTTTGGGCTTTTTGGGGGAATTTTTTTCAATTTTGGGGGGGATTTTTTGATTTTTTTGATTTTGGGGATTTTATTTTTTAATTTTTTGGAATTTTTTTTTTGTGATTTTAAAAATTTTTTTCATTTCAATTTTTGGGGTTTTGGGGGGATTTTTTTCAGTTTTGGAGGGGATTTTTAAAATTTTTTTTTATTTTTGGGAATTTTTTTTATTTTTTGGGAATTTTCTTATTTTTTGTGATTTTTTAAAATTTTTTTCATTTCAATTTTTGGTTTTTTTGGCTCTCACCTGCCGGTGTGGGAGATGTGGATGCGCTTGCTGGGCCGCACCTCGACGCCGTTCTTGAACCAGCGCCCGGTGACCTTCTCGTCCGACACCTCGCACTTGAACACCGCCTGCTCCGTGGCCTGCACCGTCAGGTCCGCGATGCCCTGCAGCACCTCCAGCTGCTTCTCTGCACCCCAAAATCCAAAAAAACCCGTGAGAACCCAAAAAAATCCGTGAGGATCCAAAAAAAATCCATGGAGACCTCAAAAAATCCATGGAGACCTCAAAATGTCCATGGGAAACCCAAAAAATCCATGGGAACCCATGAGGAACCCATGGAGAACCTCTAGGAACATCTCCAGAACCTCTAGGAACATGTGGAGAACCTCCTGCAGCACCTCCAGCTGCTTCTCTGGACTCCAAAATCCACAAGAACCCAAAAAAATATCCATGGGGACCTCAAAAAAGCCATGAGGAACCCATGGAGAACCTCTAGGAAGATCTGCAGAACGTCCTGCAGAACCTCCAGCTGCTTCTCTGCACCCCCAAAAAGTCCACAGGGACCCCAAAAATCCATGAGAACCCAAAAACAACCCATGGGAATACAAAACAATCCATGGAGACCCCAAAACGTTCATGGGAAACCCAAAAAATGCACAGGAACCCATGGAGAACCTCTAGGAACATCTCCAGAACTTCCTGCAGCACCTCCAGCTGCTTCTCTGCAACCCCAAAAATCCGGGTGAACCCCCCCCCCAAAAATCCCTGGGACCTTCTGGGATCTCCAGAACCTTCCCTCAAACATCTCCAGGACCTTCCAGAACCACCCAGATTCCTTGGGACCTTCCAGAACCTTCTCCAACGTGACCCTCAAACATCTCCAGGACCCTCCAACTTCTCATGGACATCCCTGGGACCTTCTGGGATCTCCAGAACTTTCCCTCAAACATCTCCTGGACCTTCCAGGACCTTCCAGAACCCCCAAATTGCCCTGGGACCTTCTGGGATCTTCAGAACCTTCCCTCGAACATCTCCAGAACCTTCCCTCAAACATCTCCTGGACCATCCAGGACCTTCCAGAATCCCCAGATTACCCTGGGACCTTCTGGGATCTCCAGAACCTCCTCTCAAACATCTCCAGGACCTTCCAGAACCCTCCAGAACCATCCAGAACCCCCAAATTTGCCTGGAACTTTCTGGGATCTCTGGAACCTTCTCTCAAACATCTCCAGAACCCTCCAGGAACCCCAAAATTCCCTGGGACCTTCTCCAAGGTGACCCTCGAGCACCCCCAGGACCCTCCAGGAGGTCTCAGGAGCTCTGACCTTCCACGATGACCTCGGCCTCGGCCTCGCCGCCGTTGGTCATGATGCGGTAGCGGCCGGTGTCCTCCTTGGTGGCCTCGTTGAGGATCAGGAAGTGCTTCTTGCCGTCCTTCTTGAAGCGGTACTTGAAGGTCTCCTCGCGCGTCAGCTCCACGCCGTCCTTCGTCCTGCACGCGGACACGGGGTGGGCGTGGAGTGGACATGGGGTGGACACAGGTGGACATGGGGTGGACACAGGTGGACATGGAGATGGACATGGGGTGGACATGGGGTGGACATGGAGTGGACAACAGGTGGACACCAGGTGGACGTGGAGATGGACATGGAGTGGACACCAGGTGGACATGGGGTGGGTGTGGAGATGGACATGGGGTGGACACAGGTGGACATGGAGATGGACATGGGGTGGACACAGGTGGACATGGAGATGGACATGGGGTGGACACAGGTGGACATGGAGATGGACATGGGGTGGACATGGAGTGGACACAGGCGGACAACAGGTAGACAAGGAGATGGACACGGGGTGGACATGGGGTGGACACTGGGTGGATGGGGAGATGGACACTGGGTGGATTTGGGGTGGACATGGGGTGGACATGGAGATGGACATGGGGTGGATTTGGGGTGGATGTGGAGAGGGACGTGTGGTGGACATGGAGTGGACATGGGGTGGACATGGAGTGGACACCAGGTGGACATGGGGTGGGTTTGGAGACGGACATGGAGTGGACATGGGGTGGGTGTGGAGATGGACACAGAATGGACACGGGGTGGACATGGAGATGGACGTGGGGTGGACACGGGGTGGACCCTGGGTGGGCACGGGGTGGATGTGAGGTGGGCGTGGGGTGGATTTGGAGTGGACACAGGTGGACAACAGGTGGACATGGAGATGGACATGGGGTGGACATGGAGTGGACTTGGAGTGGACACCAGGTGGATGTGGGATGGATTTGGGGTGGACATGGAATGGATATGGAGTGGACATGGGGTGGACACCAGGTGGGCGTGGAGATGGACAAGGAGTGGACGTGGAGTGGACAGGGGGTGGACATGGGGTGGATTTGGGGTGGACATGGAGATGGACATGGGGATGGACACAGGTGGACAACAGGTGGACATGGAGATGGACAAGGGGTGGACATGGGGTGGACACAGGGTGGACATGGGGTGGGTTTGGAGATACAGACAGCCACAGGCTGGACACAAGGTCACATGGACACACGGCCACAGGATGGACACTTGGACACTCGGACACAGGATGGACACAGGATGGACACAGGACAGAGTGGATGGACAGACGGACACAGCCGGACAGCCGGACACAGGAAGGACAGCCGGACGGACAGCAGCCCGTACCACATGACCTGCGCGCCCTCCTCGGACACCTCGACCTCCAGCACCACGCGCTCGCCCACCACCACCTGCTGGTCCTCGGGGCCCTTCACGATGGTCACCGGTGGCTCTGGGGACACAGGGGACACGTGAGGGGACAGCAGGTGACAGCCACCACCTGCTGGTCCTCGGGGCCCTTCACGATGGTCACTGGTGGCTCTGGGACAGGTGAGGGACACGGGACAGGTGAGTGGACAGGGGACAGGGGACAGATCAGGGACAGGTGAGGGACACCTGCTGGTCCTGGGGGCCCTTCACGATGGTCACCAGTGCCCCCAGGTGCCCCGAACCCCTCCCCAGGTGCCCCAAATCACCCCCCAGGTGCCCCCCAGGTTCCCCAGGTGCCCCCCAGGTGCCCCCCAGGTGTCTCCAGGTGCCCCCCAGGTTCCCCGGGTGCCCCCCAGGTGCCCCAGCGTGGGCACACCTGGGCACACCTGTGCCCACCTGGGCACACCTGGGAGTGCTGGGGGACACCTGAGGGACACCTGGGGCACACCTGGGCACACCTGGGCACACCTGGGGGACACCTGAGGGACACCTGTGCCCACCTGGGCACACCTGTGCCTACCTGGGCTACACCTGGGGGTTCCTATGGACACCTGGGGCAAACTTGGACCACACCTGGGCATACCTGGGAGTGCTGGGGGACACCTGGGGCACACCTGGGGGACACCTGAGGGACACGTGGGCACACCTGGGCACACCTGTGCCATACCTGGGCACACCTGGGAGTGCTGGGGGACACCTAAGGGACACCTGAGTGACACCTGGGCACACCTGGGCACACCTGCACCCCCGTGGGCACACTTGGGGACACCTGAGGGACACCTGTGGCACACCTGTGCCACACCTGGGGGCACTTGGGGGTGCCTGGGGACACCTGGGGCACAC
Organism: Passer montanus; assembly: GCF_014805655.1. NCBI lineage: Eukaryota > Metazoa > Chordata > Aves > Passeriformes > Passeridae > Passer > Passer montanus. The sequence goes on from NW_024374613.1 coordinate 5,293, forward strand.
CTGGGGGACACCTGAGTGACACCTGGGCACACCTGGGGGTTCCTAGGGACACCTAAGGGACACCTGTGCCCCACCTGTGTCACACCTGGGCACATCTGGGAGTGCTGGGGGACACCTGGGGCACACCTGGGGGACACCTGTGTCCCACCTGTGCCCACCTGGGCACACCTGGGCACTCACTTGTTGCTGGGCTTGATGAGCTGCCCGTTCTTGTACCACTTGAGCGGCAGGTCGGGGTTGCTGAGCTCCACCATCAGCCGGATCTTGTTGCCCTTGTCCACCTGGTAGGCGGGGTCCAGCTTCCGGATGAAGGCTGGGCACAGGTGAGCTCAGGTGAGCCCCAAAAACTGCTCAGGTGACCCCAAAAAAACCACCCGGAAACACCAAAAAATGCAAAATCCCCCAAAATCCACCCAAAATCCCCCGAATCCACCCAAAATCCCCCAGATCCTACAGAGAACCATCATGGTGCAGCTTCCGGATGAAGGCTGGGCACAGGTGAGCTCAGGTGAGCCCCAAAAACTGTTCAGGTGACCCCAAAAAAAACACCCGGAAACACCAAAAAATCCAAAATCCCCCCAAAATTCACTCAAAATCCCCTAAATCCTGCAGGGAACCATCAGGGTGCAGCTTCCGGATGAAGGCTGGGACAGGTGAGCTCAGGTGAGCCCCAAAAAATCACCCGGGAACCTGAAAAATCATCTGAGAATCCCCAAAATTCTACCCAGGAACCCTCAAAAATCACCTGGGAACCTCAGAAAATCCAAAATCCCCCAAAATCCACCCAAAATCCCCCGAATCCACCCAAAATCCCCCAGATCCTACAGAGAACCATCATGGTGCAGCTTCCGGATGAAGGCTGGGCACAGGTGAGCTCAGGTGAGCCCCAAAAATCACCTGGGAACCCCAAAAAACCACCTGGGAACCCCAAAAAATCCAAAATCCCCCAAAATCCACCCAAAATCCCCTAAATCCTGCAGGGAACCATCATGGTGCAGCTTCCGGATGAAGGCTGGGACAGGTGAGCTCAGGTGAGCCCCAAAAAGGCAATGGTCATCATCATCATGGTCATCATCATGGGCATGGTCATCGCCATCATCACGGTCATGGTTATGATCATGGGTATGGTCATTGTCGTCATGGTCATGGTCATCATCATCATGGTCATCATCACGGTCATGGTCATCATCAACATGGTCATGGTCATGGTCATCATCATCATCATCATGGCCGTGGTCACCATCATCATCATGGTCATGGTCATGGTCATCATCATGGTCATGGTCATCATCATGGCCATGGTCATCATCATCATCACGGTCATGGTCATCATCAACATGGTCATGGTCATGGTCATCATCATCATCATCATGGCCGTGGTCACCATCATCATCATGGTCATGGTCATCATCATGGCCATGGTCATCATCATCATCACGGTCATGGTCATCATGGCCATGGTCATCGTCATCATCATCATGGCCATGGTCATCATTATCATCATCCTCATCATCATGGCCATGGCCATCATTGCAGTCATAGTAATCATCATGGCCATGGTCATCATCATCATCATCATGGCCATGGTCATCGTCATCATGGTCATCATCATGGCCGTGGTCATCATCATGGCCGTGGTCATCGTCATCATCATGGCCATGGTCACCATCATCATCACGGTCATCATCACCTTGATCTTCTTGAGGCGCTTGAGCTTCCAAAGTCCTCCAAACCCCCCAAAATCCCCCCAATTTTCCCCAAATTCCTTCAAAATTTCCCCAAAATTGCTCAAAATTTCCATAAAATTTCCATAAATTTCCACAAATTTTCCCAAAATCCCCCAAATTCCCCCCAAAGTCCCACCTTCGCTCTTCTTGGGCTCCACCTTGATCTTCTTGAGGCGCTTGAGCATGCCGCGCAGGTCGGTGATGCCGTACTGGAAGGCGATGCGCTCGTACTCGCTCTTCTTGGTGACGCCCTTGAGCAGCTCCCAGATCTCGGGCGGGATCGTGTCCTCCTCGTCGTCCTTCTTCTTCTTCTTCACCTCCTCGGCCTGCTCCTCCCTGCGGAGGAGCCGTCATCATCGTCATCTTCATCCTCGTCATCTTCGTCTACTTCGTCCTTGTCCTGGTCATCTTTGTCCTCATCCTTGAACTCATCATCTTCATCCCAAAGTCATCCTCATCCTGACCCTGTTCCTGTCCTCATCCCATCCCCATCCTCTTCATCCTCACTCCATTCCTGTTGTCATGGTCATGGTCATGGTCATGATCATCGTGGTCATGGTCATCGTCATCATCATCATGATCATCATCATGGCAATGGTCACCATCATCATCATGGTCATAGTCATCATCATGGTCATGGTCATCGTCATCATCATCATGGCCATGGTCATCGTCATCATCATCATCATCATGGCCGTGGCCATCGTCATCATGATCATCATCATGGCCGTGGTCATCATCATGGCCATGGTCATAGTCACCATCATGGTCATGGTCATTGTTATCATCATGGCAATGGTCATGGTCATCATGGTCATCATCATGGGCATGGTCATCGCCATCATCACGGTCATGGTTATGATCATGGGTATGGTCATTGTCGTCATGGTCATGGTCATCATCATCATGGTCATCATCACGGTCATGGTCATCATCAACATGGTCATGGTCATTGTTATCATCATGGCAATGGTCATGGTCATCATGGTCATCATCATGGGCATGGTCATCGCCATCATCACGGTCATGGTTATGATCCACGGTCATGGTCATCATCACGGTCATGGTCATCATGGCCATGGTCATCGTCATCATCATCATGGCCATGGTCATCATTATCATCATCCTCATCATCATGGCCATGGCCATCATTGCGGTCATAGTAATCATCATGGCCATGGTCATCATCATCATCATCATGGCCATGGTCATCATCATCATCATCATCATCATGGCCATGGCCATCATCACGGTCATCGGCATTGTCAGCGCCATCAGCACTGGCATCTTCGTCATCTTTGTCCTCGTCCTTGTCCTCATCATCTTCATCCCAAAGTCATCCTCATCCTCATCCATGGCCGTGGTCATCGTCATCATCATGGCCATGGTCACCATCATCATCACGGTCATCATCACCATCATCATGGCCATGGTCATCGTCATCATCATCATCATCATGGCCGTGGCCATCGTCATCATGATCATCATCATGGCCATGGTCATGGCCATGGTCATCATCATCATGGCCATGGTCATCATCATCATCATCATGGCCATGGTCATCATCATCATCATCATCATCATGGCCATGGCCATCATCACGGTCATCGGCATTGTCAGCGCCATCAGCACTGGCATCTTCGTCATCTTTGTCCTCGTCCTTGTCCTCATCATCTTCATCCCAAAGTCATCCTC
>NW_024374614.1:0-402 GCF_014805655.1 Passer montanus
CAGCTCCTGGCCCTGCACAGGGCAGCCCCCAGAACTGTCAAGATTCTCTCAAGAACCCCAAGAACAGCTTGAGTTCTCATTGTTTCCATCCCCTGGACCTTTGGGATGGGGGTAGCAGTTTTCACCAACTTCACAGTTGGTTGTGCTGATAGCACACAGCTGATAAATAAGAAAATAAAGCTGAGGTTGTGTCCAAGTGCTGGGAGCTGTGGCTGAAATGAAGCAGTTTCACAGCGGCTCTTGCAATGCTCAGAGCTGGAAATGCCAGGGAAGAAAAGTGGAGTGGAGGCTCCAAAGGCAGCACTGTCCAAAGGAGGGCATGGAGAGCTTCCCTCACAGGCCGGTCATCCTCCACAATGTCATCCTCAGCTCTGCTGCACAGAGCAGCTGTGGCTGCCCCTG
>NW_024374615.1:0-402 GCF_014805655.1 Passer montanus
CTAGCCCATGGAATACCCCAGTTTTTGTCGTCTGAAAGCAGGGAAAAAGCAGTTGGCGTCTGCTCCAAGACCTCTGAAAAATTAATGAGGTTATTGAGGATATGGCCCCCTTCAGCCTGGCCTCCCCTCCCCTTCTATGCTTCCCCACGATTGGCAGCATGCTGTCCTTGCTATCAAGGACTGCTTCTATAACATCCCACTCGAACCAGGAGATGCCCCCAGATTTGCATTCTCAGCACAATCTCTGAACAGAAGTGAGACTTTTAAAAGGTATCAATGGGTATCAATCCTCAAGGATTGAAAAACTGCCCCGTGTTATGCCAAATGTAGGTTGCTCATGTTTTATCACCTGTCAGGAAACAGTTTCCTGAAGCAATTATACTCCATTACATGGATGACATA
>NW_024374616.1:0-402 GCF_014805655.1 Passer montanus
ATAGTATTTATATTATATATTATAATATAAAATATTGCATATTATCATCCTTATTAATTATTATGTATCAACATTCTTTATTGTTATTATATATTATTTATCATAATATTATTAAATATGCATAATAATATACTACATTGTTATATACTTATTGTTATGTATTATTATAATAGATTATATATAATAGATATAGATAATAAATAATAGATAAGACGTAATAAATATAAAATATGTTATAGATGACACATGAGATGTATTATATATAACACATAACATGTATTATATTGCATTTCATATGTAATCTTATCTCATATATGCTATATAATACATAATAGCTCATATCATATCTAATATAAAGTATATAATTTATAAAGTATAATATATAATATATTATATATAATA
>NW_024374617.1:0-402 GCF_014805655.1 Passer montanus
CCGTGGCACCGGCGGCACCGGGGCGGGCGGTGCTGGCTGGCTCCCCGGGGTGGCAGCTCTGAGGAGGTGTCGGTACCACCCTTCGGAACCGCGCTTTGAAGCTCTGAGTCAGCCCAGGAACCTCCCTCCAGCAATTTCCCCACCACGTGGGGAGGCAGGAGGCGAATCCCAGCTGGGTTTATCCGCCCAGCTAGGGTGTGAAACAGGGAGGAAAACAGGGTAACACATTTCATCTGGCCTCTGTGGGAGAAATACGAAAATGCCCAGGGAGGCAGGTACCTGTATCCTGGCTTACCAGGCCATACTTGATAGGGGTCAAAACATAGTTTAGACCTAACAGTCATCAACGTGAAGTATAAGTTTCAACTCAAAGAATCTTCCTAAGGTTCCCAAAAGACTCTT
>NW_024374618.1:0-402 GCF_014805655.1 Passer montanus
AACCAAAGACCAATTCTTTATTTTTATTTTGAAAACAAGTAGATAATTCCCATGCATGAACACATTTTGTGGACCAATATAAGCCAATATATTTTAAGTTGCCTCTCCTTAACAATATCTCTTCTATGACGATGTCGATAACATTTTCGGTAAAATCCTAACTGGTCTTAGATACGCATAGAGGGAAATTTGCTCAGCCAATGTCAGACTTCAGCATGCATGTCAAAAGAACTTTATATAAGTGGGAAAATCTTTCCGATACGATGCAGAAGGCAAGACGTGCGGAACATGGGGCTTTGGAGCTGCCCAAAGGTAAGTGCCACTGCCGGGTATATTTCGGCAGCTAGTTCTCCTGAAGCCTGCAGGGGATCATCTTGCTTTTCCCTTTAGGCTCTGAGATGC
>NW_024374619.1:0-402 GCF_014805655.1 Passer montanus
GCTGGCTCACAGAATGACATGGCTCCCTGTACAATGGACAATGTATGTTTTTGTCACATAAATGTAAATATCTTGAAAAACTATAAGAGCAACATGTTGCTGTAATAAGTCTCTCATATACTCCCTTCTGATGGAGTCTAGGTACTTTGTGCCGTGTTGCGCTCTATAATGACATCCACCTCCACTCAGGAGTTGTTACGATGCAGAATTTGCTAGGCTGCAATACTGCCTGCCAAATTTGTAAATGGAATTCTCCATCAAGACCAAATCCTTCTTCTATAATATCACTATGAAGTGAGCAGACTGTGGTGGTTCAAAAGTAAACCAGTGGGAGGAATGAATCCCACACAGATACCTTGAGAGAGATTTCTGGAGTTACAATTTAATAGAAAGATTACAATA
>NW_024374620.1:0-402 GCF_014805655.1 Passer montanus
AAATGAGAATCCCTAAAATTGGGAGCCCCCCAAAAATAGGAACCCCCCAAAAATGGGATCCCAACCCCCCCTGTCCTGGGTTTGGGGGAGGTTCAGGATTTTGGGGGGGATTGGGGTTTTTGAGGGGGTTTTGGGGTCTTATTTTGGGGGTATTTGGGGTCCTGATTTGGGGGGTTTTGGGGTCCCCAGTTTAGGGGGTTTAGAAGGATTTGGGGTCCCAGTTTGGGGGGGTTTGGGGTCCTAACTGGGGGTTTGAGGTCCCAAATTTGAGGGGGTTTGGGATCCCAGTTTGGGGGGGTTTCGGGGTTTTTGGGGTCCTGATTTGGGGATCTTTGGGGGGATTTGGGGTCCCAGTTTGGGGGGCTTAAAGGGTTTGGGGTCCCCATTTGGGGGTGTTTGTGG
>NW_024374621.1:0-401 GCF_014805655.1 Passer montanus
GATTCTGTGAAAATATGCCCCTTGATCACAAGTCCATATATATGTTGCATCTCTTTCTTCATGGCCCTGGGTGTCATAGACCCTCTGAGCTAGAAATAAGTCATTCATGTTTCCAGTCCAGAGCCACCTAAGCCACTTCAGTCTTACCAACCTAATTCACCTGCTGGTTGTCTTGGTGCTCTTCAGTGACCCAGCTCTTGTGTGCCTGAGTATCCACATGATGGACCTTCACAACCAGGTTCTTCACCCAAGCAGCAACATTTTGCCACAGCTCAGAGGTGTTTAGTTCTTGCTGCCAGTTGCTCTACCTCCACTTCTGTAACCACTCTCACAGGGTATTTGCTGACACCCATGAGCCAGAACAAAGATAGAATATTAGCCATTTTTCTTGGTCAGCAATG
>NW_024374622.1:0-401 GCF_014805655.1 Passer montanus
GGGGTCCCGGGGGTCCCGGGGGTCCCGGCCCGGCCCCGGCGCTGCGGCGGCTCCGCGGCTCCGGCCTCGCTCAAACAAAGGACCCGAGAGCCGCGCGCCCCGCCCGCCCCGGACACGCCCCCGGACACGCCCACACGGGGAGACGGACACGCCTCCGCCGCCGGGACACGCCCACCGCGGCGGGACCGCCCTCCGGCACGCCGGGCCACGCCCACCGGGGGGGTTGAGGGAAACGCTGGCCACGCCCACGGAGGGAGGGAGGGCGCGCGGGGCACGCCCATATATGGAGAGGGCACGCCCACCTCGCGCCCCGCCCCGCAGAGGGGCACGCCCACTTCGCGGCGAGGCCACGCCCACCGCGGCGGCTGCTGGGGGGAACTGGGGGAACTGGGAGGGACTGG
>NW_024374623.1:0-401 GCF_014805655.1 Passer montanus
TAACAATCATTTTCTTGGTTAGAAAACATTTGCTTCTCTTTTTTTTTATTAGGTGACTATGTGATATTCTTCACAGAAGAAAGCAGCTTTCATTGGACCTTATATAATAATATCACTATGTACATGCCTAACAAAACCAGCCAGTTAATTGCTTGAAGTTCCCTGACCTTTTCTAGTCAGATAATCTATAACAAAAATCAGGAAGAAATTATTATCTTAAATTTTTTCAAACTATATTAATTTCTAAGTGTTCTGTGGTGGCTTATAACTCTGTTTTTCTCTATTTTCAGCATGCAAATTAAAAAAATCTAGAAAAAAGCCTTCAGCAAAGACTTTTCATGTTTTTTTTCATGTGCACTTTTTTTTTCACAAACATATAAGGAATTAGTAGGAAAATATAC
>NW_024374624.1:0-8708 GCF_014805655.1 Passer montanus
ATTCTTTAGTGGTTTATACATTGTATTCCGCACCTTATTTTTTACTCCAAATTCTCCTGATTTGTTAAAGATTGTATCCTCCCCTTGTGTTGCCTTTGTTGAGGCAAGGCGACCTGGTTCGAGAATGGCACTGCAGCCACCTCAGGCTGCTCAGACCAATCACTCGCAGACACCAATATGGTGGACGGTAAATGGCGTTTATTCCTTGGTTACATAGCCTTATATAACCTTCGTCTGCTTACGTAACAAACCTGGAGAAAGGGGAGGTCCCGATCTTTCTGTCCAGCGTGAGATCTTCCCATCGCTTGTCCCTATCTTCCCACACTTCTCTATCCTCCCACACTTCCCCCCTTCTCCGTATTTAAGAAAATGTGGTAACGACAACTGAATAAATGTGGTTAGTCTTAACATTGTTAAGAGGTAACCAAAATCAGGGCTATTAAACTTGTTAGTGTGAATGTCAACTGTTTAAAGTGTTTAACATGTTCTGCTTAAAGCAACTGCCAACGTTCGAGTAACATAATGTTAATCGAATCTAAGCGATTCCTAACAAAGGAAACCAACTTATTCAGAATGCAGGGTCTGAACATTAGTGCCAGAAGCAACATAACACAAGAGCCTATAAGGGTCAAATTGAGGGTGGTAAGCCACGGAGACTTATTGAACCACGACTCAAACAATCCTTGTTGGCTCTCTCCCTCTCTTCATCTGCGCAGAGCTTTCTGGTGTTGTTGAGCCGTCCGATGGTTTGCCGCAATTTTTTGATTGTTGGAGATGAGGGCGGTCACAGATCCAGTCCTGTAAAGAGAAACTGTCAGCTTTCATTAGATTGATTCCACAGCTCTGGCTTGATTGATTTAAGTGGACACCACTTAATTTTATTATCTTTTTTAACCGTGGCATATCCTCGTCCCACGAGAACTATCCTCCACCCCTGTTCCCACTGCCCGAGTTCATTCCTGACAACGACTGGTGGGCCCTCCTCTAAAGCTTTGGTGGCCCAATGTTTTTGAGCTGGACTTTTTGTCTCATTTGCCCAAGAAAATTGATTTAGCACTAGCATTGCAGTGGCTAGCAAGCGTGTCTGGTCATCTGGAGGAATAGCACTTGTGAAACCCTCTGCTTTGGCTAAAGTTTCTAGCTTGCTTTTCAGTGTCTGATTTGCTCACTCAACTATGGCTTGCCCTGTGGTATTGTATGGAATGCCATGTACTAAGGCGATATTCCACCTGGAGACAAATGCTTGGACTGGCTTGGAGACAAAGTTGGGATGGTTGTCTGTCTTTATCTAATTAGGGATGCCAAGCCATGCCATAGCCGTTAGCCAATGCTGAAGAGTCGCTTTGGAATTGGTTGTTGAGTGTTGGGTGGCTACAATCATTCCGCTGTATGTGTCTACAGTCACTGCTAGCCATGCTCGGGGCTTTAAGGGTGAAATCCATTTGCCACACCTCTGAGACTTTAAGACCCCTAGGATTGATTCCGCTAGACCACAAAGGAGTTTTTTGACAATGTGGACATGTGGCTACTATGTGTCTGGCATCGGTAATAGGGATTCCACATTTCTTTGCTAGTGCTTTTGCCCCAGTGTGAAGGGTTTCATGCAGCTGACGGGTGTCTCTGAGCGTCCGTAGTCCTTTTGCAGCGGCATCCACTTTATCGTTGCTGAGTTGGAAGAACCCTTTGATTGGATCGTGACTGTTGATGTGGATGACCGATATGGTCCCCTCTCGAGAGTAGAGAGCTTCCTCAATTTTTGCTGCTGTGGTTGAGGTTGACAGACCTGGTCTGGACATGGCTAAGCTGAGCTTGGCAACGAACATCGAATCTGTCACCACGTTGAGGTGTTCTGCTGTGAACAGTCCACATGCCAATACCAAGGCCTCTGCTTCCAGTTGTTGAACTGAAAGCGTGTGGTCGGTCATTTTAACGCAGTGCCATTGCTCCCCAGCTTGCCACACTGCGGCTGCTGTTGAAGTTGTTGAGGATGCATCGGTGAAAACCGTTGGTCCCGGCAGAGGTTGGTCTATCACTTTCTGCGGAAGATCGATGTCTATGGTCTTCAGCAACGTAATCCACGGAGGTTTCATGGCGTACTGAAGCTCACCCGCAAACCCAAGGAATGCTACGGCTAGGTGCTCTGACATCGCTGTTGATTGAGCGAAAAGCTGCTTGTGGAAAGGTAGATGTATCCTTGCAGGCTCAACACCCAAGTGGCTCAGGGTGAGTTTTCTGCCTTTTGTAATGAGGATTCCGATGCACTCGACTCCCGGAGAAAAGGCATACAACGGCTTCGCCAAGATGGCCCACTGTATGGGCTTGGCTTCATTGGGAGGCCCTTGAGCTAGCGCTCCCACTCCCCCTCCTTCTGTAAAATGGACATACAAATTGAGTGGTATGCTTGGATTCCATCTCGAGAGAGAGCTCGAGGACATCTGAAGTTCGATGAAGTCCAGGGAACTTACTGCCTCTGGGGTGAGAGACTTTTCTTCCCATGGCTGTTTCCCTTGTAAGAGGAGGTATAATGAGGACATAATTTCTGGAGGAATCAGAATGATGTTACGAAGCCACTGTAATGACCCTACTAGCTGCTGGGCGTCATGCAGTGTTCTAATGTTCCTACGAATTTTTATTTGAGGAGGGGTTACATAGGATCCTGTAATTTGTACCCTCAAAAAGGTCACACAGGGTCCCTTCTTTATTTTGGCATCTGCGATTTCGAACCCATTTGCTTGTAAGGCTCGTGAAGCTGACTGTACTAGTCGATCTACCTGACCTGGTGTTGGTGCGGCAATCAGGATGTCGTCCATGTATTGGATGATGGTAGTGGTGGGATCTTCATTCTGGACTGATACTAATGCTCTGTCCACTGTAATCTGGCAAATGGTAGGGGAGCTGACCATGCCCTGGGGTAGTACTGTCCACTGGAAGCGCAAATTTGGGCACTGGCTGTTTGGGAATACAACAGAGAAGGCAAACCGTTCTTTGTCCTTGCTGTGCAGTGGTATTGAGAAGAAGCAGTCTTTGATATCAAGCACTGCACATGGCTGTCCCTTTGGTATCATGGAATTCGCAGGTAGTAGCGTTTGGACAGGACCCATTGGCTGAATTTTCTTGTTCACTTCACACAGGTCATGGAGGAGTCGGTAGCCTTCGCCACTCCTCTTGGGGATCACAAAAACTGGGGTGTTCCAAGGACTGATAAAGGGTTCTATGTGGCCTTGTTGTAGCTGGTGTTCTAGAAGTTCAAGAAGGGCAGTCATTCGAGGCTTGGGCAAGGGCCACTGCTCAACCCACACTGGGTCGTGGGACTTCCACGCTAGTTTAATTGGGGAAGGTGGGTGTGCAGCAGTGGCCCTCAGGCTAAATTTGTCATCCTAACCCTTATTTGAGCTAGGGCATCTCTGCCTAGCAAAGGTGGAACTCCTGACATAACGTATGGGAAGAGGACGATGGCTTTCTCGGGTCCTTTCTCTGTGTGGAGTGTTATGGCTATTAACTGGGTGCTTTTTTGAGCTCAGGATGATCCTCCAACTCTGCCTACTGGAGGGGCTTCTTCTAATTTCCAGCATGAAGGCCAATTTGTTTCTGGAATAACTGTGACATCCGCCCCGGTATCAATCAGAAAGGGGATGTTAATAATGATATTATCCAAAGGGGAATTCTGGGGAAACTTATGAAGAGAAGCGCCATAAAGACTGCAATTTTCCCACACAATAGGAGGGTTATTACATTCTACGGCCAAGGCCACCCAGGGGTCTCGTTCCCTGGTAGGGGTTGCTGCTGACTGAGAGCTGCCCCCACCCCCAAATTTAATGAGGCTGTTGGGTAAGTGATTGGGTTGGTTGCCACTTGAGGGGGTGGTAAATTTGGTTCTTCCCCATTCCATCCTGGGTAAGCATGGCTGGGCCGTCTCGCATCCCAAGTGGGAGGAGGCTGTACACGGCCCGCCCGCCCCCCTCCCTCTCCCGTTTCCCTGCACCTTGGACCTACAGTCTTTTGCAAAGTGTCCCCTTTTTCCGCAGGCCCAACACGGTCCTCTTGGCCAATTTTGCTGCTGAGGCATTGAGCGAGCTGGGAGTTGTAAATTTGCTATTGCAGTGCACACTGCTGCTTGGATTGGGATTAGATGTTCTTCTTTTGCAACATGTTTGATCATAGTTGCCAGACTCGCCCTGGCTGGTAAAAACCGTAAAATTTCTTTGGTTGCTGAATTGCATTGCTGGCGTAAGCATTCTAGCGCTACTGAACCCTTTGCCTCTGCAGGCAAGGCAGAGGAGTCAATCACCACTTGGAGACAGTCCACAAAGTGAGTAAAGCTTTTGCTTTTGGCTTGCTTTATAATGGACCATGGTGCTGGCTTAGCAACTACTCTGCAAGCTTTACGAATGGCTTCTCTGGCCGCACAGGTGGTTGCCGCCACTTCTGGGGCCCATAGCTGCTGGGCTTGCAGTTGGGGTGTGATCATTGCTGGGTGGGTACCCATTAGTCGCTGTATGCTAGAGCAGTGCAATGGGTGGTCCGCACCGGCTGCCTGAGCGTGTTGCTTTGTGCATTCATCCTCCCACTCTTGTTTAAAAAGGATCATTCCTGCCCCATCAAAAATCATCCACATTTGTTTTATATCAAACGGGAGCATGTCATCGTTTCCAAAAACGCTGTCAATAAGGGTGGAAACCATAGCAGAGTTAATCCCTTTATCTGCGATCGCTTTAACGATCGCTTTAACGATCGCTTGCATGTCTTTGGGATTCACCAGAGTGTAAGTCCTTTGTCTCCCATCTGCAACCTGGACTGGAAACACTAAAGCAGTAGGCTGGACCCAATCGGCACAAGCAATTTGTATTTTCCTCCAGTCTGTAAGTGGAGTACCCTTCGTGTGTTCCCTTTTTGTTGGTGCAAGAAAGCTACCACCTTTAGTTTTGTTTGTATTAACTTCCTCATGCTCTGAATCTGAGTCTGTAGTGGACTGGCTGTCCGACCACTCAGCCCAGCTGGTGTCTGACTCAGAGGCGGAAGTCGACTGACTGGATAGTTCCGGGCTCCAGTGCCTTTTTGTTGAGCTCCGCCCCCGCTCTTTCTTGTGCTGGGTGGGTCGATCCCTCCCCCTGTGACCACTCTGCCCCTTACGCTCAGAGGGCTTTACCGTATAAAGACATGTTCTGCTGCGTGCATCCTGATTGGGCTTATCACCTTAATTCAAAGTCTCTACCCTTCCAAAACCACCTCCCTTGCTCCCCTCTTCTTGAACGTTCTCTTTATTCTGCTTGCCCGCGCTCGATGGTTCCCCTTTTTGCCTAACCGCAGTGTCTGCACTCCGCCCCTCAACCCGCCGCTCGGCGCCGCTTTTAGGAGCATACAGCGGAGGTCTGTCCCAAATTTCCCCAATTCTAAGTCAACCACCGCATTTCTAACCTCATCAAGTAACTCATCCCACAAAAATTTTTGCTGTCCCCCCAATGGTGACTCGGGAATAGAGTCAGCTGGGCAAGGCAACGATGGGTGATCGTCTCGCTCTAGCAAGGCGCTGGCCCCGGTTAAAAGGTCGCCTTCCGAGGTCTGCGTGGTCACGCCGACCCCGAGTTTGGGAATGGCGAGCAGGCAGCCTTGGGCGGCTTTCCATGTTTCCTGCTCTTGTAAAGCAGTCCGCAGAGCCTGCATAACTTTGCTCCATGACTTGAGACATTTTCCACTACCGGAGGACATAGTGTCCTCTGCCAAAGATTTGGTGCAATTATCCTATATGTCCGAGTGGAGTATGACCACCGGGCAATCAATAACCCCTATTTGTAAATGCCTAGTAAGGGCAATAGTAAATTCTTTGGGCCTACAATCGATGTCCCACTGTTTATGCAATTGTAATACGACCTTCTCGAGGGCTTCCATCCTTCTCGCTGGTCCGGGAGCGTCCTCCCTGCCGGGCTGGTCCCGCCGTTCCGGCCGCCATTCACTCGTCCAGGCGAAATCTCGTCCCCCAGAATTCGTATCTCCCTCTTTTTGGATTCCCGGGTTTCGACACCACTTGTTGCCTTTGTTGAGGCAAGGCGACCTGGTTCGAGAACTGCACGGCAGCCACCTCAGGCTGCTCAGACCAATCACTCGCAGACACCAATATGGTGGACGGTAAATGGCGTTTATTCCTTGGTTACACAGCCTTATATAACCTTCGTCTGCTTATGTAACAAACCTGGAGAAAGGGGAGGTCCTGATCTTTCTGTCCAGCGTGAGATCTTCCAATCGCCTGCCCCTATCTTCCTACGCTTCTCTATCCTCCCATACCCTTGGGACCTTTCACCGTATGTAAATTACTGTCTGTCCCCAGTTCGGGGTCCTGGGACGCTGAAGGGAGGAAGTTTTACCATTGAATAAAGTTACCCCTGGACCCATGGTGATGCTCCTTTATTTATGCTGCGCCGTCACTGGTAGCTGGGATTCAACGGGGCTCAAAGAGGGGATTTGTTGCCTTCCCTTTCACCATCTAGCCAGGACAAGCAGCAAACTTTTGAACTTTTCTCCTTTGCACGTGCACTTTTGGTCCCTTGGTACTTATCTGAGTAAGCCTGGAGACAGAGGAGCCCCTTTATCTGGGTTCTTTGCATCTCTTGGTCTCCTCTGGTACTGTTCTTTATGCAAGAAGCTTCAGAAGTTTGCATTTTCCTATGCCCTTTGTATCATGGCAGAGGTTTCTTAAGTAAAAGATAACACATAACTGTGCATAACTAACTGTGCAAGCTAAAATTTAAATGCTTAATTCATTTTGCTAACTCAAGTGAACTCCAAAGATCTCTATTTCACCTGTGGGCCCTCCACCACCTGCGCGTCCTGGTAGAACATGTGCAGGAGTGGGGCTCAGGGCTGCAGGGGGCTGTGGGTTCTGAGGCAGCTGAGATTCAGGGGGGACCCTTCGATGGGCTTGAGGGGATCCTCCAGCACTGGCACCATGAAAAGTTCTGGAAAGGAGATGGGGGGTGGACAGCACATGATCTTGAGTCCACTGTGAAGGGGCTGTGGGGGTGCTGAGGTGTGAGGTGCTCACTGTGCACTGTCACTACCACCAGTGCTGACTGTGCCCACCATTCCAGCCAGGAGCCTCCCTGGACATTGCAGTGATGGCAGCTGCTGTGCTGAGCTGCAGGGGCCGCAGGAGCGGCTCGGTCCTATGGAGGTGCCTCCCCAGGTCCTTCCCATTGTGGTAGAAGTGCACTTCAAGGACTGTCTCGTTCTGCCTGAGCCAGCAATGCAATGTCACTGTGTCCCCCTCCAGCAGCGGCTGTGCTGGCACCTGCAGCATTGGGGTGTCTGTGGGACAGGAGGGTCCTGATGGCAAGAGAAGGAACCAGGGATCCCCCATTGCAATAGGGTGCTTTTGTCACACTGGGGTGGACTGGTGTGTACAGGGGATGCTCCAGTGATGCTGTAGGATGTTCCCGTGTGCAGGGGATGGGCTCTGGTCACACGAGAGGTGTGATACATGAAGCTGAGCTCACCAAGAGCTTCTGGCATTCATACAGGTGCCAGGGTGGGGGCACAAAGAGCTCTCACCATTTACAACGTGCATGTGGGGGCTGAGCCAGGTGCCAGGTCTGTCACACGTGTAGGTGCCACTCTTGCTAATGAGCCAGGTCTTGTGTCCTTCTGGCCCCTAGCGCCTCCCGTCCTTGTACCAGGTGGTGGCACCAGGTGGCCCCAAACCCTGGGAGGTCAGTGTCACCCAGTCCCACAGTACCACCAGTTATCCAGGGGGGGTCCACCAGGAGCTGGGTGGTCTGGGTGCTTGCGGGTGACAGGGGACACCAGCCTGCCAGGGCCAGCGTGAGGCTGGGGACAGCGGGGTGGGGTCATGGCATCCCCCGAGGACTCACCAGCGAAGCCGAGGGTCTGGGCTGGAAGGGAGAAGGAACAGGTTTGGGTGAGGGTGGACCTGCAGGAGCAGTGGCACATGGTGTACAGGGTATGGAGACTGTCCCCAAACTGTCTCCTTTGGGACACTCATACTTGTGAGAAAGTGCTCAGGAATGGTCCCCAACAGGTAGAAGGCCAGGGGGATATGTCTGTGTCACAGCTGGCCACAGCCACATCTCTTGGGAATGGGTTCGCTGGGCATGGGGGCAGTGTGGCTACCCCGGGTGGAGGCATGATGTGGTGACACCACAGACACCCGATGCTGGCACACGTCATCCCCACCAGCCTCATGGCACCTGTCCCCATGGCCACGTCCCCATGGACCTGTGTCCATGATCCCATTCTGATGGTAGCGGTCCCCATGGCCCATCTGAATGGTGCAGGTCTGTGCTGTCCCTATCCCCAGAGGTGCCCCAGCTCCAAGGTGCCTGACACCATATCCTTTTCTCCATATCTCATTCCTCACAACCCCTTCCCTCCATTCCTCTCCCTGCATCCCATTCCCACATCCCAGTTGCCACATTCCTGTCTCCTGTTCTGGTCTTCACAGCCACCCCACAACTCTGGTCACCTGGGATCCATGCCCATGCATGGGTTCTGCTGGCATTGAGGACAGCAGCCCCCTTGTGCTCCCTCACCACTGGTCTCTCCCTCACCAGGGTCCATCCCTGGGCTGTCAGGTCCATGCCCAGGGTACTCAAACCACAGGAGCAGTGCTGGTGGCCCCGGCCATCCAGGCTGGCTGTCAGTTGCTGCCAGTGCCACCTGTCCCCTGCGTGGTGGTGGCTCTTTGGCCAAAGGGGAAG
>NW_024374625.1:0-401 GCF_014805655.1 Passer montanus
AAAAAAAAAAATCTCAATTTTTTGGGATAAATTCCCAAATCCGTCGGGATTTGTCGGTGATGGGGACAAACGCATCAGCTGTGCCGCAGGAGATGCCTCCGTCTTCCCAATCCCATAAAAACCCATGGAGCAGCCCTGGCTGCCCTTCCCCCAGCCCCGCCGCCAGCCAAGGAGCTAATTAGCAGCTTTGCTTAATTAGCTGTGAGTGGACATCCTTTGGTTTAACCCCGTGAGTGCCGCGAGATGGAATCGGAGCTCGTGATGGATTCCTGTTCATGGGATTAATTGTGAGGGGGGAAATTAATCATGGAATCGTGGAATGGGTTTGGGTGGGACCTCAGAGGTGGTCCAGTCCCACCCAAACCGCTCCAAGGGCAGGGACACCTTCCAGTATTCCAGGT
>NW_024374626.1:0-401 GCF_014805655.1 Passer montanus
CCTGGCTTTTCAAACCAAGACACTCAGAACTGCAGCTCAGGTCCACCTTTCCTGATTTCTGATCAAAACACATCAAAACAGAGTGGATTTTACCAGCTGCAAGCACCTCTGGGGAGCACAAACACTGCTCTTCTGGGCAGACCCTGCAGAACAGAGCCAAACAGCCACATCCTCCCCAGCTTTCACACAGGCAAGCATGGAAAACTACAGACACCAGCCATGCCCTGCTTTGAGGTAGTGCTGTGTCAGCTGTTCACCTATTTGGCTCTATGTGAGCACAAGTATTTTCTTTCTCCCCACAGTGAGACAGGGATGCTCCAGCCACTGCTCATCCCTCAGATCCCAGGGCAAGGAAGTCATCTTTTGTCAGCAAGAGGGGGTGCTCCAGCTGGAGAGAGAAC
>NW_024374627.1:0-401 GCF_014805655.1 Passer montanus
CCCGTGTGCCACCAGAGCCCCCCGTGTGTCCCCAAGCCTCCCGTGTGGCACCAAACACCCCTGTGTGTGTGTCCCCAAAGCCCTCTGTGTCCCCTGAGCCCCCCCTGTGTGTCACCAAACACCCTGTGTGTGTCCCCAAATCCCTGTGAGTCCCCAATTCTCTGTGTGTCCCCAAACACCCCTGTGTGTGTCCCCAAAGCCCTGTGTGTCCCCAATTCTCTGTGTGTCCCCAAACATCCATGTGTGTGTCCCCAAACACCCCTGTGTGTGTCCCCAAATCCCTGTGTGTCCCCAATTCTCTGTGTGTCCCCAAACACCCCTGTGTGCTCCCAGAGCCCCCCGTGGCACCAAACACCCCTCTGTGTGTCACCAAACACCCTGTGTGTCCCCTGAGCCCCCCC
>NW_024374628.1:0-401 GCF_014805655.1 Passer montanus
AAGGTCTCTTCCAACCTAGGGATTCTGTGATTCAAGTGGCACAAGAAAGGTACTCAAAGAAAATTAAGATCAAGATTATAAACAGACAACCTTAGTGAAAGCCACAAGCACATGCAATCTTCAAGCCCTCCCAGGCATGTGTTACTGTTATGTTTTTAATTGCACAAGAACATACCACTCACCTGAAGGGACATCTGCCTAACTCAGTATTTGGTTTTGACTTAACACATCATCCATGCCATGCACAAAACACAGAACTACTCCCCTCCTCTGGTACTCCTGTGCCAAGTCCTCCAACACTAACTTACCTTTGTATCCTTCTGGTTAGCCAGCAGTACAGTCCATCTTCTTCAAGTAAGTAAATTACCAAAGTTAAGGTAAGAATTTGCATGAACATCCAC
>NW_024374629.1:0-401 GCF_014805655.1 Passer montanus
TTTTTTGCATTGCTCTAACAAATGTGGTCACCCCAGCTCATCTTTCCCTCCTTCCAGAGCAAGAACTTTGTGCTCTAGCAGTGAAGGAGTCTCTTGGAGTGCACAGCAGAATCTCACAAGCAAAGACAACCCCCCGTGGCTCCTGTTGTTTACTCCAGCAAAGAATGAAGTGATTAAAGAGGCAGAACATACCTTTTCTCCCCAGGATGCACCAGAGAGGCACAGCTGAATAAATACTCTGTGTTTTTGCAGCCTGCTTGCCTGGGAGTTGAACTGCAGGTAGCAAAACCTCTGCCAAATGTAGAGATTGCCACAATCTGCAGCCACTGCCAAGCCCACAGAGAGATTGATAAGGGCAAAGGCACATTCCTGTGTGAAAAACACATTCACTCTCCTGTGAA
>NW_024374630.1:0-401 GCF_014805655.1 Passer montanus
AATTCCCTGCCTGGCACACAATTCCCTGCATCCTGGAGGGATAGCTGATCTCCAGAGGGATCTGAAGCACAGTTTAGTTGCCACCCAGGGCACAGGAGAGCTCCTGAGGATGCAGAGAGGCTGCCTGAGGCACTGGGATATCTCTTTGACTCAGACAAAAGCAGTGCCCCGAGGAATGCCTCTTTTCTTGGGGAGCAATTAGACAGGACACGAGGCTCAAGCATGTTTGTGTAATTGCAATTATTGGAGAAGCTTCTTTTAATCCCTCTGCAGCTCTGTGCTCCTGCTGCTGCCAAAGCCACCCTGCACCATCCCAGTGGGCTGGGGGCAAAGTGGGCCCCCAGAGGATGATTCCCTGCTCAAAAGGAGGGTCCCAGGCAGCCTGAGCAGGAGGGCACTGC
>NW_024374631.1:0-401 GCF_014805655.1 Passer montanus
GGAAGGGAGCAGCGCGGGCGGGCCCGGCGCGCACAGCGCCTCATCAGCCGGCGCCGTGAGGGGCGGGGCGGCGGCCGCGGGGAGGGCCCGGCCGGAGATGGAGCGGGGGTCCCGCGGGACGGGAGCTGGGGTTTCCTGATGGTCCGGCACGATTGCTCGGCTTCACAGTGGATTTTTGTCCTCTCGTGGCATTATCTAGATAGGTGGTCCTACTTCTCTCACAGGGGTTTATCACAGATTTAGGCAGCCCTAGTCCGCATACTGAATACTTAATTTGCATATCGAAGATTAAAATGTAAATAATTTAGGAAAACGTACGTTATTATCTACGAGAAAACTGTAACAATTTCAGGCTGAAATTACAGAAATAAATAAAAATGTGGCAAATAAAAAAAAAAAAA
>NW_024374632.1:0-401 GCF_014805655.1 Passer montanus
GACCTTCCTGGTCCCATTGTAGAGGGCAAACGGAAAGCAGATTTTCTAGATGTGACTGTTAACACCAATCATAACCCCATGCACTGGGAAAGGCACAGCAGATGCTGCCCAGGGCTTCATTGTGCTGCTACCCTAAAATAAGGAATTCTGGAGCGTAACTTTGACCCAACAAAACAGCACTACCACCAAAATGGGCTTTGACTCTCTACAGACTGGTTTCTCAAGGGCTGGCACCCTCAGATTCCAATCAGACCCTTCATTCCCCACTGCTTGATAACATCAGCAATCCAGGCTGTGGTCATGGAGATGCTGCAGATTTTCAGGGATCTTTTGTAGCACCCCAGTGTACCCGAAGAAGCAGCTGCCAGTGCCATGGCATCTTTAATACTTTCCTTACCGGC
>NW_024374633.1:0-401 GCF_014805655.1 Passer montanus
TGGCCGGGCGCGCTGTCATGGCGGACGGGGAGCGCTCGCCGCTGCTGCCGCCCGAGGCGGGGCCGGGCCCGGGCGGGGCCGGTGAGAGGGGGCGGAGCCGCCCGCGGGGGGGGGCGTGGTCTAACCTCGGGGGGGCGTGTTTTACCCTCAGGGGGCGTGGTTAACCCTGCAGGGGCGTGGCTCGGGTGATCTGTGGGCGTGGCCCTCCCTGAGGGCTCCCCCCTCCCTCATTGGCAGGCGGCGCGGGCGAGGCCCCGCCCCCTTACTCGCCATTGGGCAGCCCCGAGGCGGCGGGGGCGGGGCCTCCGGCGGTCACGTGCCGCGTGTGCCAGCGGCCAATCAGCGTCGAGGGGAAGGCGCACCAGCACGTGGTCAAGTGCGGGGGGTGTGGCGAGGCCACG
>NW_024374634.1:0-401 GCF_014805655.1 Passer montanus
GCCCTGCCTCCTTTTGGCCCATGCAGCTCCCCACCCTCAGAGTTGCCCATTTGACTTCAAATACAGCATCCTCCATTTCTAGATGTCCTTCCTCTTTGGAGCGACACAATACAGCTCTCAAGGACTTGCAGTTTCCCCCCACTCCAGGTTCCAGTGCACTTTCCAAATCTGCAGACTTCACCGCTAAAGGGAGCCACAGAAATTCGCCTATTCTGCTTTTTGCCTCAGCAAAAGGCTTCACAACTACGCGCTTCCTTCCTTTGGCCATATGGGACAACAATGGCCCCCCACAGCTCCATGGGCAGCACAATCATCTCCTTGCAGCTTATCAAAAGCCAAAAGATAGCTAGGCCAAAAGAGTCTGCACGAGTAAAGAATTCCTCAAGAAAACTGCAGAACAC
>NW_024374635.1:0-8681 GCF_014805655.1 Passer montanus
TGTCCAGAACATGACACCTGACCCCCCAAATTTTCGGAACGCAATGAAAATCCCAATTGCTTCCTGGGAATTCTGGTGGTGGATGATTTCATGGAGAATGGGAGGACATCCTGTTGAAGCACCAGTGACATAGGGAACCCTGGAAGAAACAGAGGACACGACCGAAATTGGAAGCTGATCTGATTCCCCCTTCCTGGGGTTTGGGGTGCTGCCCGCACTGCCTGGGGAAACCCTGAACACACCAGGAGAAGGGAGGGAAACCCAAACAAATCCTGAGATCTCCCAGAGGAGAATGAAGGCCCAGCACGACTCAGAATTAATGTGTCAGAACCAGGAGCTCTGTTTTGGTGTTTCAGAAAGTCTCTGTCAGGATCATTTTGTTCAAAGCTCTCCATTAAAGCTCTGGAGACAGGCATTTGTTTGACCAAAGTCTCTTCCTTTTTGCGAGAGACTAGACTGTAAATTTTCCATTTAATCTGGTCCCAGAAATCAAAGGTAAAAGCAGACTTCAAGTCTATATTTTGAGTATTTCCTTTTACCCAGATTAAGAAATCTTTTAGTTCATGTTTTGATATGTCTGAACGTCCTTTGTCCTGTAAAATTGTCTCAAGCCGGTAAAAGAAATCCCATTCAGTTTTAGAGAGATGGTTTCCCATCTCATTGCCCAGGAGCCTCTAAAGTTGCTACTTATTACTTACAAGGATGTCAGCTACAGACAACAAAGGGGATGATCCATTCCTCCTTTTAACAGCCTGGGCCTCTGGCAGTGGCACTGTCCACGGTCTTCTTTTTGTTTTTAAACTCCTCTAGGCTCACTGAGGAGCAGCTTTCCCAAAACTCTCTGATTTTAAGGATTCCCACAATATACTACATAATATATACTTTAATAAACAGAATATATAAAATACATACTTGATCTTTTTCCAAGCCAGCAGGCCTTTGCAGCGAGTTCTGAGCCAACGTGTGGCTTTGCTGCCATCCCAAATCTGCGCTTCCCTTGCCCAGCCTGAGTGCAGGTGGGGCATGTGCTGGGCATGGCCAGAGATTTCCATGGCCCAAATCCTGCAGCATTTAGATCTGCTTATGTCTTTGGGCAGCACAAATTACAGACACCCATCTCAGCTGACAAATGGCATTCCTTGCAAATTCCTACACCAGCGCTAACATCATATAACTACAGATTTCAAAGTTTAAAAAAGGTAATTTTTTTGGTTTTTACACCACACTATTTAAAAACAAACAAATATCAACTTCTGTTAACAAAAATTAATTTATTGCAAACCTCTACAAACACTCACCATACACAAAAATCAATGGAAAATTAACAACTTAGTTTATTGCATATTAAGACAAGCACACTGCCCATATATAAATACAAAAAATATCAGTATCTTTAATACCAAGAACTTAACAAATAGAATTACACCATTATACAACTCCATACACATTTAAATAGAACTGCATACATATATAACCACCACAATATACAGATGTGAATATAGATTAAATGTTACATATTAGATGCAAGAAACAGATACATAAAACAAACCCATCAGTTTTAGCAGTAGCAATCTAAATATCTGTAAAACTGCATCTATACAAATATACAGCTATACATCTGGATATATATGTAAATGAAATGTATAGAAATAGATCAATATACATCCAAAAATATAAAATCAAACATATATACTGATACAAATACCAATGTACTTATTCAAAAAGGCATATACCAAAAACTACAATAAAAACCAATACAAATAAATACCTACAAAACTGTATACTTATGGAAATCCAAACAGAGATATTACAATATACATGAAGAACTAGACAGATATACACACAAATATGTAACTGCAAACCTGTATGTATGCAGGTATCTATATGTACATAAATACATAATAAATTCATAAATATAATACCATATGGACAGAAATGTGCCTGTACAAATAGCAGGCTACATGTATCCATATCCATATAATAATCCCTGTCCACGTGCAAGTCCGTGTATCTTTAAACAGAACTCCAAGCAGAGGGATCCCAGCTGCCCCATCTTCAAAGCCTCTCCCTTGGTCCCTTCCTCCCGTGCAGAGCAGCTTTCCTGGGCAGGGACATCAGATGGCACATCGGGGAAGCAAAAGGAACACTGAGTCAGTACGGGGACTTTTCCCTTGGCAGCAGCTGCACTTCCATCAGGGAAGAGGAAATGTCAGAGCCTCCCCAGGAGGGTCAGAAAGAGAAAGCAGCCAAGCGGGCCAGGCTGTTATGAATTTGGTTCAGTTGGTTTTGGGAAAAATAGGGAGTTGTTTGTTGTAAGGGGGAGCGGGTCCAGGATTTGGTGGAGGTAACGGACAGATGAGGCGAAGGGTGATTGGACCAAGACAAAAATCAATCATTCGACGCCCTGAAGAAATGATTGGCCCAGAATGAACATCGCTAAGGGCCAATCAGAGCGCCAAGATTCCACCAATCAGTGCGTGGATCCAAATCCCATCAATCCTGGACCTAAGGGGTGTTAGAAAAAGGGGAGTTTTCATTTGGGTGGGGTTTTTTGTGTCCCATGGGCAGTTGGATCAGTTAGCAGGAGAGAAAACCCCCCATGTTCATAACACGCTGATATCTTTTAGCTGTTGTGAGGGGGTGCAAACTTATCTTGGACCCTCCATTCCTCACGGCTTACTTTTAAATAAACAAGAGCCTTTTTCATTTTTCCTCGAAATCTGGCCTCGTTCATTCATAACAACTTTGGGGACTCATCCAGGATAGACCACGCCCCTGAAACAGTCTGGGGTAGCCCAGGAGCCAAGGGACGCGTCCAGTCACATTTTTTTTTTGGCTGCCGGATTTTGGATTACATTGGACCGTGGAAGGGATTGCACCTATATCCGAGGCTGCAGGGAATAGGAACAGCAACTCAAAAGGTGAGAACGCTCTGAGAGGGAGTGGGGCTCATGTTGCCTCTGAGTAACGTGAGTGGGGTTTAAGGTAACAGGGGGTGTGAAGTGCGTGTGTGTGACTGAGATGGGGGCTGTGAGTACAGACTCCGGAAATGAGTGCAGACCTCCTAGTACCATGGTTCCGGACTCCCCTGAGGGGGCCTGGCCGGGAACAGAGGGAAGCAAGTGTTGTAGAGTGCGTGTCCCCCTATGGACCCCTGGGAATAGAGGAGATGGGGAGTGCCTACCCATAGCCGCCCTGACCCACTCAGGCTCCCATTCCTCCGGTGATTGGAGGCTCCTAGGGGTGGTTTGAGCCATTGGCCTGAGTTGTACCTTTTGAACTAGGATCCCATTGGGGGGTCATAGAGGGGGACATACTCTGTACCCCAAGCCAGGATCCCATTGGTGGGGGTTGTAGGGGTATCCAAGGAGGGTCAGTGGGGGCGGACTTGCCCACTGAGGGGTAAAGCTCCGACCACTAGCACAAACCACCTGGAGGGCTGTTCCTCAGAGATAGACCAGGGGAGTCTAGTCTCTGAGGAACTAGGACCTTGGGGGTGGGAGAAAATACTCCTATACAGAGATCACCTAAGAAAGTGAGCCATTTTTGAGTTCCTTTTATAGTCGGCTGGGAGGCAGCCATTTTAAGTTTATAGCATGCCGTTTTGAGTAGGAGGTTGCAGCTAGTTGTTGACTAGCTATCCTGTTAAACAACATATACTTAGGGTTAAAATAATATTTTTATTAGTACTAGTAGGTATAAGTGAAAGTCTTTTTATTTCTTGGAATCACCATCATTATTTAGTTTTCTAATTACCATTTCTCCATTTTCTCCCTAGTATTTTTAACTCTCTATTTTTTTTTAAATTATTGGTATTATCACTTCATATTTTAAAATCCATCCTTAAACCACCCCATATTGAAGTCACCATATTTATTTCATTTCTTTAAGTCGCCATCTTTATTTTGGTTTCCTATTTTTTTAAGTCACTATCTTTATTCTGTTTTCCACATGAAAGTCACTGCCATATTTATTTCATTTCTTTAAGTCGCCATCTTTATTTTGGTTTCCTATTTTTTTAAGTCACTATCTTTATTCTGTTTTCCACATGAAAGTCACTGCCATATTTATTTCATTTCTTTAAGTCGCCATCTTTATTTTGGTTTCCTATTTTTTTAAGTCACTATCTTTATTCTGTTTTCCACATGAAAGTCACTGCCATATTTATTTCATTCCTTTAAGTCACCATCTCTATTCTGTTTCCCACATTGAAAACTGCCATATTAATTTTATTTCCCATGCCAAATATTTTCTCTAAATCATCACTTTTTTAACACCTGCTTCCTTTTAATAATTACTTTAATAATTAATATTACCCAGGCAATTCCATTCCTGGAACTTTGTTATTTAAATCAGTAAATAAATTAGTTCAGTGCTATCTAAAATCTGAAATATGGGGCAGTGTGCAGGGAAGAGTGCCTGCAAAGGGAAGAAAGGAAAGGAATCATTTAAGAATATTCCTCCTAGTAACCCTCTAGGTGAAATGTTAAATGGATGGGATAACAGCAAGGAGGAGAAAACCTTAGATAGGATAAAGATAATAAAGTATTGTACGGAAGTCTGGCCAAAGGAAAGTATAGGGAAAGGACCTGTCTACTGGCCCTGGTATGGCACAAGGGAAAAGTGGTTATGTGTAGCTTTGAATAGGCATGTTAACACCCGAGGGGAACCTTGTAATGAGGAGATCCAATGTGCTAAATATTGGCTAGAGAAAGAGGAACAAGATGAAGAAGTAAGAGTATATAAAATGACATGGCAAACAGATAAAAAGGAGGCTAAATTACCAGAGAGGAGGTGGGATCCTTTAGATTACCTTCCTCCACCTCCCCCTCCCAATCCCTTAGACCACCTTCCACTACCTCCTACTCCTACTCCATCTACTGACCACCCTCCTCCTCCTCCTCCTCCTCCTCCTGTACTGTCTCCCTTGGTACAACATCCTGAATGGATTCCAGTTTTGACTCCTGTAAGTGTTTCACAGCCACCTCAACCCTTTACTTCAAGCTGTCCAGCACCTGCTACCTCTTCTTGTGTAGTACTCTACCTCAAATCGACGGCAGATGCCAGCTTCTGGTGTCATAAATCCAACTGTTATAAATATTCCTACCCCTATCCTGGCTCCTAAAACCTTCCAAAGTACCCCCCCTTTATTTTTCCCCTATCCTACAACCTATTATCCCAAAAACCTCTTCTCCAATTACTGTTCCTGGATCTTGTCAGAATATTTCTCTCTGTTTATCAACCCGCAGAGGATCAGGAACAGAAGGAGAGTGTACAAGCAAAAGATCAGGCAGTAGAAAAGATCTGTTGGTGTAATAGCCTGGAAGGAAAAAGGTTAGCGGAATTAGACAAGCAGGGAAAAGTTCATCAGTATAATATGAGGTTTCAAGCAGGGAAGACTCAGACTGATGTAGGAAAGATTGGAAAATTGTTTCTGTTAAGAGAAGTGCCTATGGGAGGAGCCGGGGGTAGTATTGGTTTTGTAAACGCACCACTGACTGCCTCTGAAGTTAGAAATTGTAAGAAAGAAATGAAAGCTTTATTAAAAGATCCCATAGGCATCTCCCAACAATGAGACCAGTTCCTAGGGCCAAACATCTTTACGTGGGAAGAATTAAATTCGATCCTAGAAATATTGTTCTCTTCCGAAGAAATACAAATGATCCGTACTGCAGGTATGAGGATTTGGGAAAAAGAAAATAGAGGGGGTCCTAGAGGGGAAGATAAGATACCCATTATTAACCCACCTAATTGGGATCCAAACCAGGAGGAGGGAAGAGCGAGTATGAGGTAATATAGGACATTAATTATAAGAGGGATAAGAGAGGCTGTCCCTAGAATGAATAACACAAAATTGGCATTTGATAGTCAAGAGAAAAGAGATGAATCACCCAGCGCTTGGTTAGAAAGATTAAAAAGAAACTTTCAATTGTATTCTAGTGTGGATCCGGGTAGTCCAGAAGGACAAATTTTAGTTAAAACTCAATTTGTAACTAAGGCCTGGGTAGATATATGGAGAAAATTGGAAAAGTTAGATGATTGGCAAGAAAGAGGAATGAATGAGTTATTGAGAGAGGCACAGAAAGGATATCTAAGAAGGGATGAGGAAAAGACCAGGACAAGAGCAAAATTTATGGTAGCAGAGGCTAGGGAGAGTGCTGGGTTCCAAAAGAAGAATTGGAACATGACTGTCTTGAAACCATAGATTTGTAGATAAAAGTTAGAAAAGACTTATTAGAACTACCTTTACCTGAAGGAGATATACTTTTTATAGATGGTTCATCACAGGTAGTAGATGGTAAGCGAGTATCAGGGTATGCTGTCGTGAATGGACATATGATGACAGCTACAGAAAAAGGGAAGCTTCCCAATACTTGGTCTGCACAATGCTGTGAAATATATGCTTTATTAAAAGGGCTAAAATGGCTTGGTCAAAAGAGTGGTACCATATACACCAATTCTAAATATGCTTATGGCGTAGTACATACTTTTGGGAAAATCTGGGCAGAGAGAGGATTTGTCAACACAAAGGGAAAAACCCTAATTCATGAGGGCCTCATAAGGGCAGTGTTAGAAGCCTTTAAAGGACATTTATGTGGAGAACCAAATCACGTTCTTGAAACCATAGATTTGTAGATAAAAGTTAGAAAAGACTTATTAGAACTACCTTTACCTGAAGGAGATATACTTTTTATAGATGGTTCATCACGGGTAGTAGATGGTAAGCGAGTATCAGGGTATGCTGTCGTGAATGGACATATGATGACAGCTACAGAAAAAGGGAAGCTTCCCAATACTTGGTCTGCACAATGTGTGAAATATATGCTTTATTAAAAGGGCTAAAATGGCTTGGTCAAAAGAGTGGTACCATATACACCAATTCTAAATATGCTTATGGCGTAGTACATACTTTTGGGAAAATCTGGGCAGAGAGAGGATTTGTCAACACAAAGGGAAAAACCCTAATTCATGAGGGCCTCATAAGGGCAGTGTTAGAAGCCTTTAAAGGACCTAAAGAAATTGCAGTAGTACATATAAAGGGACATCAAAAAGACGATTCCAGGAAAATAAGAGGAAATAATCTAGCAGATAATAGCTGCAAAAAGGGCTGCTATAGAAAATTCAGAAAAGATCTTCAAGTTAAAGGAAATGGGAAATGAGGATGATGAAGATAAGGGAAGGGAAGAGATTCCCATATTTAATGAAAAGTACATTTAATTACAAATTACTATATTTAATTACAAAAACAAGGTGCAACCCAGAATGAAAAAGGGGAATGGAGAATGCCAGATGGTAGGCAAGTATTAAACAAAGCCTTAACCAGGAAGGCATCAGAGGATTTACATGCCTCAACCCATTGGGGTACTCAGGCTCTGCATGATCACTTTACAAGAACTTATGTATGTATTGGTATATGGGAAATTCTAAAACTAATAACCAGAGATTGTATGATAGGCCAGAGAATAAATAGAAAAGTAATGAGAAAATTACCTCAGGGAGGGAGAGACTTAGCAAAAAGACATTTCAAAGTATACAAGTAGACTTTACAGAATTGCCACAAGTACAGAGGTATAAGCACTTGTAATAATAGACCATCTAACTCACTGGGTAGAGGCACATCCAACAAGAAGAGCAACTGCGGAAGCAGTGAGCAAGATTTTATTAGAACAGATAATACCCCACGATGGAATAATTAACACCATTGATTCCGATAGGGGTCCACATTTTACGGCAAAAATATTACAACAACTCACAGATGCTCTACATGTCGCTTGGAAGTTTCATAGCCCATGGAGACCTCAAAGCTCCAGAAGACTAGAGAGAATGAAAAGGAAGTTGTGAGACTACTCAGAGAAAGAATTAAAACAATACTTATCTTAATCTCTGTACCTGGTGTTTGTGAACATGTGGAATGTTTGTATGTGATGTTTTTGGAGAGATATTTTACCACCAGATGTTGTTCCTAATTAAGCAGTGGTGTGAGTCAGGTTCTGGGTGAACAATCCTGCCCATAAATTATAAGGTGGCCCTTGGCCAGGTTTCGGGGTATACACAGCTGGCTGCCTTGTTTCCGGATAACACAGTCCTGTTCAGCACAGCCTCTCCAAATTCCTAGGCAGCTCCCAGCTGCCAGCTAAGGCAACCTTAGCAAGCTCAGCTCTTAAGTGATTAGCTCTTTTAATGATCATCAGCTCATGAATAAAGTAGTAATTTCAGCTCCTTAGCTTGCTAGGTGCCTTTGGTGGATGCAGGGAGAGGGAGGAGAAGCGCTGTGTGAGGTTCCACAGAGGTGTCCTTTATTGATCTTCTGCAAAGGTCTCAGGGACAGCATCTTCCAACAAACTGAGCAAAAGTAGATCTTTATATAGGGTACAGGAGTTTTGGAAATTGTCCAATAGTAAGGGTCGAGAAAAAGTGACCTATGAGCTTACAGAGAGATAAGCAAGGGTCCAAAAGGCGGAAGAGGAACTTCTAAGGTCCAGTCATTATGACTCAGCATTTCCTAGGCTGCTGACCACCAGGGAGGCTTTGCAGACCCTGTGCCTCCTACAATAAATACGTGGAGCGGCCGCGGGGATGCCTGGGGATGCCGCAATGGTGACGGCGGCACCGGACAGCCGGCAGCAGCCTGGGACGGCCGCGGCGGCGCCTGGAGGGGCCGCGGGGGCGGCCGAGGCGGC
>NW_024374636.1:0-401 GCF_014805655.1 Passer montanus
GAGCGCCTGCCCGCCCGCCCGCCGTGTGCCTGCCTGTGGGTGGGAGCGCGGCTGGGCTGGGGCTGCGGCCGCGGAAGGCGGACGGGCGGCGAGCGGGGCTGCGCGCCGCAGCCCGGCAGGGATGCGGCATGGCCGTGGGCTCCGTGAAGATGCCGTCGCCGTGTGAGGGCGCGGAGCTGGCCCGAAGCTGGAGCCCCGGCGGCGGAGCCCAGGAGCCGCCGCCGCCGGTGCAGCTGCGGCAGAAGCTGCGGGAGCTGCCGGCGCTGCTGCGGAGCGGGCTGACCCTGCGGAGGAAGAGCGCGGCCGCCGCCGGCCGGGTGAGTGAGTGAGTGAGGAGAGAGCGAGGGAGCCGCCGGCGGCCCGGGGCAGCGCCCCCGCCCTGCCCTGCCCTGCCCTGCCCT
>NW_024374637.1:0-401 GCF_014805655.1 Passer montanus
CCATGGCAAATGAAGTCGAGCTCAGCCTGGCACAGGCAGGAAGAGGGGATAGGCAGGGGAAAAGCTGCCAGGCTGCCACCAGTGCCCACCCTCCTGCAGCCCCTTATCAGCCCCTCCAGGAGCTGGGTGCTGCCAGTGCTGCACTGGGCACCACCCAGGGGGTGCTGGCACCCTCAGGGGTGTCCTGACACCATGGAGTGGGAGCAGGAAGAGCAGCATGGGGGGATTGGTGTGCTGGGGCACTGGGAGCAGGGTGGGAGTGGAGGTGGGAGTGAAGGCACAAGGCAGCAGCACCGAGGGCTGTTCCCATCCTGCTGTGCCTCAGCAGGTGCAGGGAATGCCAGAGCCCTGGGGGTCTGCTCGGGTTTGGGATCATGGAATGATAGAATGGGTTGGGAGGG
>NW_024374638.1:0-401 GCF_014805655.1 Passer montanus
AGGCACCCCAAACCCCACAGGGACTCCAAACCCCCCCAGGGACCCCAAAATTTCTACACGGACCCCAAAACCTCACAGGGACCCCGAACCCACAGAGACCCCAAACCCGCAGGGACCCCAAACCCCCACACAGAGACCCCAAACCCACAGAGGGACCCCCCAAACCCACACAGGGACCCCAAACCCACAGGGACCCCAAAATGCCCAAGGCACCCCAAACCCCCCAGGGACCCCAAACCCACAGGAACTCCAAACCCACACAGAGACCCCAAACTCCCCCGGGACCCCAAAACCCCGCGGGACCCCAAAACCCCCAGGGACCCCCCAAACCCCCCAGGGACCCCCCAAACCCACAGAGGGACCCCAAACTCCCCCGGGACCCCAAACCCCCAGGGACCCCA
>NW_024374639.1:0-401 GCF_014805655.1 Passer montanus
TCTGATCAGTCATAGAATATTTCCAAAATAAGGATTTTTGTAAAAAAGCAGGAATTTTCGTAAGACTTTGTATTCAGTTTCCTAGTACTGGATAATGGCAAGGAGGGAGAATGAACAATATAGGATGATTATGAATTATTCATTATGAAATTTGAAAATTGTCTGAGACATCTGAACTGTTTCTTTTAGTGATCACTAGGTTCACGGGAGATCCCTATTGTGCCTTCAGCCACTCTGCCCATGGACAGCACCAGCATCCCATTTGCTGGACCCATCAGGCTCAGTCTGAGCTGTCCTTTCTCCTAGCTGCAAACAGAACCTGCCCCCAGCCAGTTCCCTGCAAACAGGCAGGGTTCTGTCAGGCCAAAGAGAGAGAGGACAGAGATTTGGGATCTGTGAGT
>NW_024374640.1:0-400 GCF_014805655.1 Passer montanus
ATGGCCGAAATCCGCGCGAAAATCACGTTGAAAACGGCCGTGAAATCGTAAAAATCAGCACGTAAGTGACCGAAAATCAGCACTAAAGTGGCCCCAAAATCAGAGAAATTTTGGGGATTTCTGGGGAGGAAAATTGGGAAAAAATCCGGGAGAAATCGGAGTTAAAATGGCCGCGATCCGCGCGAAAATCGCACTAAAAATAGCACCAAAATGCCAAAAATGGGCACTAAAACACCTCAAAGTTTGCTCTAAAATGACCCCAAAACCAGAAACATTTCTGGGATTTTCTGCCCCTGAGTGGAAAAATTGGGAAAAAAATCTGGGAGAAATCGGAGTTAAAATGGCCGAAATCCGCGCGAGAATTGCGTTGGAAACGGCCGCGAAATCGTAAAAATCGGCA
>NW_024374641.1:0-400 GCF_014805655.1 Passer montanus
CTGTCACTGTCACTGTCACCACTGTGTCACTGCCACTGTCACACTGTCACTGTCACAGTGTCACACTGTCACCACTGTCACTGTCACACTGACACTGTCACCATTGGCACCGTGCCACCGGTGTGGCACTGTCACAGTGTCACACTGTCACACTGCCACCACTGTCACTGTCACAGTCACACCTCCAGCATTGTCACATTGTCACTGTCACTGCCACCACTGTGTCACTGTCACATTGTCACCACTGGCACAGTGTCACACTGGCACTGTCACCACTGTGTCATTGTCACACTGTCACTGCCACCCTTGGCACTGTCACTGCCACCACTGTGACACCTCCAGCATTGCCACATTGGCACTGTCACTGTCACCACTGTCACTGTCACACTGCCACCATTGG
>NW_024374642.1:0-400 GCF_014805655.1 Passer montanus
GGGGCGGGGTCACGGGGTCAATTCGGGGTCACCCCGGGGTCATTCGGGGTCATCCCCGGGTCACCCTGGGGTCATCTCGGCCCGTACTGGTTTATACTGGTCCAAACTGGTCCATACTGGTCCAAACTGGTTCGAACTGGTCTTTCCCATCCCCCAGTTATGAGTCCATACTGGTCCGTACCAATCCACTCTCCCGTCCCCCCAGTTACGAGACCTGTACCAGTCCATACCAGTCCATACTGGTCCATACTGGTTTATATCGCTTTATATGGGTTTATATGGATTTATACTGGTTCATACTGGTCTATGATGACCCAAACTGGTCCGTACTGGTTCATACTGGTTTATACTGGTTCATACTGGTCTCTCCCGTCCCCCAGCTACGAGGCGTGCGCGGAGG
>NW_024374643.1:0-400 GCF_014805655.1 Passer montanus
TCTGGCCGCAAGGCCAGGCACAGGAGTAATGCTTTGGAAAAGCTCCAGGTCAGCAGTGCGCAAGCTGGCTGTGTAGGGGCTCCTCACAGCACAGTTCTGGTACGTCCTGTCCTGTTATGTGCACCAAGTACTGTGGCATTGCCACATTGCCGCCAGCCCCATGTCACCACGTGTCACAAAGGGCCCTTGGATACCCTATTCCATCAATTCCATCAATGTCGCTTAGGGCCCTTGGACACATGCCCCAGGGTGCCTCCCACCCTGTCCAAAATGTCCCAGGTTAGAAGGAATCCATTGCCCCAAGAGTCTAAGACAGCCCGGGACGCACCAAAAACAACCAAGTGCTCTGAGAAGGACTCTCCATAGTGCCTGGCCCACACAGCCCAGCTCGGTGCTGGCC
>NW_024374644.1:0-400 GCF_014805655.1 Passer montanus
CTGTGCCTCTCCAAGAATTCTTTTTACACCACCTGAGCTCCAAATTTTCTTGGTTTACCCAACATTTTGTGGATTTTGCTTCCACCTCCACTTTTGCATCTTCCTGCAACAAAGAAGTTGCTGCTTCTACACAAAGGAATGAAATTAAAAGGCAAAATTTATGTGAAGGAGAAAAGTTTTGATTCCCAGATCCAGTCCTGGAGCAAAGTGAACAAAAGAAAGAATTTTCAGCCATTCAGCACTTTCTGCACTGCCCCTCTAGTGCCTTAAAAGCTGCATAAATGTCTTCTGCCCTCAGAGCTTCAATAAGAAATTCCACATCAGCAGAACAAAAGATTTTTTCCTGAGGTCAAGACAAAAAAATAAAATAAATATTCAGGCCAGGTGGGGGAAAAAAAAA
>NW_024374645.1:0-400 GCF_014805655.1 Passer montanus
GACCCCTGAGACCCCTCCCTCAGGGACCCCTGAGACCCTCCCCCGGGGATCCCTGAGACCCCCCCCAGGGACATGGGAACCCCTGAGACCCGAGGGAACCTCCCCTCAGGGACATCAGAACCCCTGAGACCCCCCCCTCAGGGACCCCTGAGACCCCCCCCAGGGACATGGGAACCCCTGAGACCCGAGGGAACCTCCCCTCAGGGACATCAGAACCCCTGAGACCCCCCCCTCAGGGACCCCTGAGACCCCCCTCTCAGGGACATCGGGACCCCTGAGACCCCTGAGATCCCCCCCAGGGACATGGGAAGCCCTGAGACCCCCCTCAGGGACCCCTGAGATGACCCCATCAGGGACATCGTGACCCCTGAGACCCCTGAGACCCCTCCCTCAGGGACCC
>NW_024374646.1:0-3341 GCF_014805655.1 Passer montanus
GGGAACGGGATTGGGATTGGGAATTGGGGATTTGGGATTGGGATTGGCATGGATTTGGAATGGCATTGGGATTTGGGATTGGTATCAGGACTGGGGATTGGGAATGGCAGCAGAATTTGGAACGGCATTGGGATTTGGGATTGAGATCAGGATCAAGACTTGTGACCTGGGATCAGGAATGGCATTGGGATTTGGGATTGGGATTTGGGGTTTGGGGTTTGGGATTGGCAGCAGATGGGGCTGCTGCGGGCGCTGGGCAGGGCCGCGCCCGTGTCCCGCGGGGTGCAGCCGGTGAGCCCCGCCGGGAATGGGGTTTGGGATCGGGAGTTGGGGTTGGGGATTTGGGGATTTGAGATTTGGGGTTTGGGATTGGGATTGGCACTGGGATTTGGGATTGGCATCAGGATTTGGGATCAGGAATGGCATCGGGATTTGGGACTGGGGTTTGGGAATTTGGGGATTTGGGATTGGGATCAGGAATGGCATCAGGATTTGGAATGGCATCAGGATTGAGGATTTGGGATCAGGATTTGGGATCAGGATCGGGATTGGGATCCGGACCCCACCGAGGGCAGGGTGGGCTCCTGGAGGAATTTGGGGATCTTTTTAGGGGAATGGGGATTAGGAATTCCAGGGTTTTATCCCAGAACTGTGATCCTGGAGATGCTGGAGGGGATTGAGGAGATCCAGAGGGAATTCCTGGGTTTTATTCCTGTTTCTTGGAGATGTTGGATGGCTTTGGGATGATCCAGAGGGAATTCTTTGGTTTTATTCCCAGTTTTTGTCACTGGGAGATGCTGGAGGAGACTGGGATTGGGAATTCCAGGGTTTTGATCCCAGATTTTGGAGATGCTGGAGGGGTTTGGGATGATCCAGAGGGAATTCTTTGGTTTTATTCCCAGTTTTTGTCACTGGGAAATGCTTGGAGGGGACTGGGATGATCCAGGGGTATCCCAGAGCTCCTGGAATCCAAAGGAATTTTGACCCCCACCCTGAGACATTTTTGGGATCTCTTCCCAAAATTTGCGCCCTTTTGGGAGGGAAAATTGGGAAGGAAAATTGGGAAAATCCCCGCAAAAAAAGCCCCAAATTTGGGCCATTCCCAAACCCCACCCCACCCAGAATTCCCGGGAAAACCCCCCAGGATCATCCCCCAATAAACCAAGTTCCACCCCCGGCTGTGTATTTTGGGATTTTTTTGGGATTTCCCGCCTGTTTTGGGGTTTTTTGGGATTTTCACCCCCCCCAACCCACCCCATCCCCAAATCCATGAATTCCCAAAATCCTGGAATTGCGGGATGAGCCCCCAAAAAGAGGGCGGGTGACGAATGCAGAATTCCTTTAATTAGAAAACAGCCGTTAACAAAAATTCCACCACGGGGAAAAACGAGGGGAAAAAAACCAAAAACCGGGAAAAGACGGAAAAAAAAACAAACCCCAAAACCAAACCCAGGAAACACCAGCGAAAATTCCCGGCCGGAATATCGGGAATATCCCCCCGGAATTCCAATCCCCCCCCGCAGCTCCCTGAAAGATTTTATTGCACTTAAGAAAGAAAAGCGACCCCCGGGAATTCCCCGGGAATTCCGGGAATTTTTTGGGAATTCCGGGCTGGGAAATCCCCGCTGGAATCGCTGGATTTCCCCTCCCCCACACCTCTGGAAATTTGGGATGGCCGAGGAATTCCAGCCCAGATCCATCGGGAACGGCCCCGGATCCGACGGGAACGGCTCCAAATCCATCGGGAACGGCTCCAAATCCATCAGAAATGGCCCCAGATCCGACAGGAACAGTCCCAGATCCATCGGGAACGGCCCCGGATCCGACGGGAACGGCTCCAAATCCATCGGGAACGGCCCCGGATCCAACAGGAACAACCCCAGATCCAACGGGAACAGCCCCGGATCCGACGGGAACGGCTCCAAATCCATCGGGAACGGCCCCGGATCCATCAGGAACAATCCCAGATCCAACAGGAACGGCCCCGGATCCGACAGGAACGGCTCCAAATCCATCGGGAACGGCCCCGGATCCAACGGGAACAACCCCAGATCCATCGGGAACAACCCTGGATCCGTCAGGAGCGGCCCTGGATCCATCGGGAACGGCTCCAAATCCATCAGAAATGGCCCCAGATCCGTTGGGAACGGCCCCGGATTCATCGGGAACAACCCCAGATCCATCGGGATCGGCTCCAAATCCATCGGGAACAGCGCTGGATTCAACAGGAACAAGCCCAGATCCATCAGGAATGGCCCCGGATCCGACAGGAACAGAGTTGGATCCATCGGGAACGGCCCCCGATCCATCGGGAACAACCCCAGATCCATCAGGAACGGCACCAAATCCGTCAGGGACAACCCTGGATCCGATGGGAACGGCTCCAGATCCATCGGGAACGGCGCTGGGTGTGACAGGAACGGCTCCAGATCCATCAGAAATTGTCCCAGATCCATCGGGAACGCTCCTGGATCCTTCAGGAACAGTCTCAAATCCATCGGGAACGGCTCCAGATCCCTCAGGAACGGCTCCAGATCCCTTGGGAACGACCCCGGATTCCTCGGGAACGACCCCGGATTTTTCGGGAACAACCCCGGATTCCTTGGGAACGACCCCGGATTCCTTGGGAATGACCCCAGATTCCTCGGGAATGACCCCGGATTCCTCGGGAACGACCCCGGATTTTTCGGGAACGACCCCGGATCCCTCGGGAACGTTCTCCACCCGCGTCACCACGAAGATCTTGCGGCCTCTGCCGGGGCTGGAGACGGAAATCCTGCGCTCGCCATTCCCGGAATTCCCGGAATCCCCGGATTCCACAACCTCCCTCGAGTCCTTCCCATCCTCCTCCTCCTCCTCCTCCTCCGTGTCCGAGCTGGAATCGCCGGCCGGGGCCGCGTTGCCGTTCTCTTCCGGGGCGGGGGAAGCGCCGCCGCCGCCGCCGGGAATTCCGGGAATTTCGGGAATCTCGGGAATCCCGGGCTCGGCCTCGGAGATCTCGGGCATGGAGGCCGAGTGCTGGAGCTGCTGCTCCTTCTCCTCCTTCTCCTTGGCCAGGATGAAATTCCGCTTGCAGCCGTTCTGGATCTCGGCCAGCAGCGCCTTCTGCGTCTCCAGGAAGCTCTTGACCTGCCGGGGAAAATTCGGGAATGGCGGGAAAATCCCGGGAAACCCCTCGGGAACGGCGGGGTGGGGGGGTTTGGTGGAGCTGGCCCTTTAAGAGGGGGGTTTGGGGTTGGAGTTGTGGGATTTTGGGGGTTTTGTGGAGTTTGCTGGGGGGTGTTGAATTGGGATTTGTGATTGCAGAGGGGTTGGAGAAGGGAGATTCCCAGAATTCCTGC
>NW_024374646.1:5947-10331 GCF_014805655.1 Passer montanus
AAAACGGGAATTGCGGGAAAAAATCCCAGAAATTTGGGGATAAATCACAGAAATTTGGGGGGAAAATATGGGAATTTGGGGGAAAAAATCCCAGAAATTTGGGGAGAAAATAGGGGAATTTGGGGGGAAAATATGGGAATTTTGGGGAGAAAATCCTGGGAATTTGCGGGCTCTCAGCCACAAACTCGGCCACGGCCACGGCCCCTGGGGGGAAAACGGGAATTGGGGGAATTCCGGGGGGAAATCTGGGAATCTGGGGGAAAATCCCAGAAATTTGGGGAGAAAATACCGGAATTTGGGGAAAAAATCCCAGAAATTTGGGGAGAAAATAGGGGAATTTGGGGGGAAAATATGGGAATTTTGGGGAGAAAATCCTGGGAATTAGCGGGCTCTCGGCCACGGCCCCTGGGGGAAAACGGGAATTGCGGGAAAAAATCCCAGAAATTTGGGGAGAAAATAGGGGAATTTGGGGGGAAAATATCCTGGGAATTTGTGGGCTCTCGGCCACGAACTCGGCCATGGCCACGGCCCCTGGGGGAAAATGGGAATTGGGCGAATTCCGGGGGGAAATCTGGGAATTTGGGGGAAAATCCCAGAAATTCGGGGGATAAATCCCAGGAATTTGGGGGATAAATCACAGGAATTTGGGGGGAAAATATAGGAATTTTAGGGAGAAAATCCTGGGAATTAGCGGGCTCTCGGCCACGGCCCCTGGGGGAAAACGGGAATTGCGGGAACAAATCCCAGAAATTTGGGGAGAAAATACTGGAATTTGGGGAAAAAATCCCAGAAATTTGGGGAGAAAATACTGGAATTTGGGGAAAAAATCCCAGAAATTTGGGGAGAAAATAGGGGAATTTGGGGGGAAAACATGGGAATTTGGGGGGAAAATATCCTGGGAATTTGCGGGCTCTCGGCCACGAACTCGGCCACGGCCACGGCCCCTGGGGGGAAAAACGGGAATTGCGGGAAAAAATCCCAGAAATTTGGGGAGAAAATACCGGAATTTGGGGGCAAAATCCTGGGAAATCCAGGGAATTGTAGGGAATTCCAGGGAACTGGGGAAAAAACTTTCCCATCCCAATGTTCCCAAGCCCAACTTGAATTTCCCAAGCCCACCCGAACTTTCCCAAACCCATCCCAACTTCCCCAACTCCATCCCAACTTTCCCAAGCCTATCCCAACTTTCCTGACCCCATCCCAACTTTCCCAAGCCCATCCCAACTTTCCCGAACCCATCCCAACCTTCCCAAGCCCATCCGAAATTCCCAAACCCATCCCAACTTTCCCAAACCCATCCCAACTTCCCCAACTCCATCCCAACTTTCCCAAGCCTATCCCAACTTTCCTGACCCCATCCCAACTTTCCCAAGCCCATCCCAACTTTCCCGAACCCATCCCAACCTTCCCAAGCCCATCCGAAATTCCCAAACCCTCACAACTTCTCCAACCCCATCCCAACTTTCCTGAGCCCATCCCAACTTTCCCAAGCCCATTCCAAATTTTCCAACCCAAACCCAACTCTCCCAACCCCATCCCAACTTCTCCAAACCCTTCCCAAGCCCAACCCAACTCTCCCAACCCTATCCCAACTTCTCCAACCCCATCCCAACTTTCCCGAGCCCATCCCGATTTCCCGAGCCCATCCCGATTTCCCGAGCCCATCCCGGCCCCCCGGAATTCCCGGGACGGGGCTCCGGGACCTTCGCAGGTGAGCTTGGTGCAGGCCAGGCCCAGGCGCAGCACGGAGCGGTTCCCGATCAATCCGTTCTTCAGGTTCCGCACGCCCTCGTTCCCCACCGCGTTGTGGCCCAGGTTCAGCGTCTCCAGGCTCTGCGTGTGCGGCTGGAAACGGGAAAGTCCGTGGGAAATCCATGGAAAAGCCATGGAAAAATGGGAAAATCCATGGAAAATCCATGGGAATTCATCAAAAAATTAGATAAATCCATGGAAAAAGCCATGGAAAAGCCATGGAAGCTCCGCACGCCCTCGTTCCCCACCGCGTTGTGGCCCAGGTTCAGCGTCTCCAGGCTCTGCGTGTGCGGCTGGAAACGGGAAAATCCATGGAAAATCCGTGGGAAATCCATGGAAAAGCCATGGAAAATCCATGGGAATTCATGGAAAAATGGGAAAATCCATGGAAAATCCATGGGAAACCCAAGGAAAATCAGTGAAAACCAAGGAAGATCCATAGTAAACCCACGGAAAATCCATGGAAATCAATGAAAAACACATGGAAATCAATGGAAAACCAAGGAAAATCCATGGAAAACCAATAGAAACCAATAAAAAAGCAAGGAAAACCCATGGAAATCAATGGATAATCGATGAAAATCTACAGAAAACCCATAGAAAAGTCAAGGGAAATCCACGGAAAAACCATGGAAAACCCAAGGAAAATCCATGGAAAACCCACGGAAATCGATGGAGAATCAATGAAAATCCATGGAAAACCCAAGGAAAATCCACAGAAAACCCATGGAAATCGATGGAGAATCAATGAGAATCCATGGAAAACCCAGGGAAAATCCACGGAAAACCCATGGAAATAAATGGAGAATCAATGAAAATCCATGGAAAACCCAGGGAAATCGATGGATAATCAATGAAAATCCACAGAAAACCCACGGAAATAAATGGAGAATCAATGAAAATCCATGGAAAACCCATGGAAATTGATGGAGAATCAATGGAAATCCATGGAAAACCCAAAGAAGATCCATGGAAAACCCAAGGAAATCAATGGATAATCAATGAAAATCCATGGAAAACCCAATGAAAATCCACAGAAAACCCACGGAAATGGATGGAGAATCAATGAGAATCCATGGAAAACCCAAGGAAAATCCACGGAAAACCCATGGAAATAAATGGAGAATCAATGAAAATCCATGGAAAACCCAAGGAAAATCCACGGAAAACCCATGGAAATAAATGGAGAATCAATGAAAATCCATGGAAAACCCAGGGAAATCGATGGATAATCAATGAAAATCCACAGAAAACCCATGGAAATCGATGGAGAATCAATGAAAACCCATGGAAAACCCAATGAAAACCCACGGAAAACCCATGGAAATCAATGGAAACCAAAGAAAATCCACGGAAAACCCAACAAAACCCAACAGAAACCCAACAGAAACCCCCGGGAATCCACAAATCAACACCAAAAACCCAACGTTTTTCCCGGAACGCAGCGCCGGAGCGCCGGGAATGCCGGGAATGCCGGGAAGGGGCGGGAATTCTCACCAGGGTCATCCCCAGGTAGGCCATGCCGGCGTGGCTCAGCTGGTTGTTCCACAGCACCAGCGTCACCAGCCCCCGGCGCTGCTCCCGCAGCCCCTCGCAGATGTAGGCCAGGCCTGGAAAAACGGGAAATCCCGGCAAATCCCGGGAAATCAGGATTTAGGCCAGGCCTGGAAAAACAGGAAAACCTGGGAAATGGGGATTTAGGACAGGCCTGGAAAAACAGGAAATCCCAGGAAATCAGGATTTAGGTCAGGCCTGGAAAATCCCAGGAAAATCCTGGGAAATCGGGATTTAGGACAGGCCTGGAAATGTGGGAATACCCAGGAAAATCCCGGGAAATAGGGATTTAAGACAGGTCTAGAAAAGTGGAAATATCCAGGAAATCTGGGGAAACTGGGACTTAGGCCAGGCCTGGAAATTCCTGGGATTAGGCCAGGCCTGGAAAATCAGGAATCAGGAACTCCCAAATGCATTCCCACCATTCCAAACCCATTCCCAGATCCCATTCCCACATTCCCAAGCCCCATTCCCATAAATCCCACCGCAGTCCATGAGGTGGTTGTGGCTCAGGCCCGGCCCCGTTCCCAGCCCCCAGAATTCCCGATTTTCCCGGAATTCCCGCTGTTTTTCCCACCGCAGTCCATGAGGTGGTTGTGGCTCAGGACCAGCCCCGTTCCCAGCCCCCAGAATTCCCGGAATTCCCGCTGTTTTTCCCGTTTTTCCCGCAGTTTTTCCCACCACAGTCCATGAGGTGGTTGTTGTGCAGGCCCAAGGTGGTTGTGGCTCAGGAGAATTCCTGGAATTCCCGCTGTTTTTCCCGTTTTTCCCGCAGTTTTTCCCACCACAGTCCATGAGGTGGTTGTTGTGCAGGCCCAGCCCCGTTCCCACACCCCAGAATTCCCGGAATTCCCATTGTTTTTCCCACATTTCCCACCGGAGTCCATGAGGTGGTTGTGGCTCAGGCCCGGCCCCTTTCCCACACCCCGGAATTCCCGTTTTTCCCGGAATTCCCGCAGTTTTTCCCACCGCAGT
Source organism: Passer montanus (assembly GCF_014805655.1). NCBI lineage: Eukaryota > Metazoa > Chordata > Aves > Passeriformes > Passeridae > Passer > Passer montanus. The sequence goes on from NW_024374646.1 coordinate 10,229, forward strand.
CCATGAGGTGGTTGTTACGCAGGCCCGGCCCCTTTCCCACACCCCAGAATTCCCGTTTTTCCCGGAATTCCCGGAGTTTTTCCCACCGGAGTCCATGAGGTGG
>NW_024374647.1:0-400 GCF_014805655.1 Passer montanus
TGGGGGATTTGGGGGAATCACCACAAAATTTTGGGAGTTTGGGGTCTGGGGGATTTGAGAGGGGCAGCCCCGGATTTTGGGGGATTTGGGTCTGGGGTCCTGGGGTGGATTTAGGGGATCCCGGGGTAATTTGGGGCTGGTTTTGGGGGTCTCAGCTGTATTTTGGGGGTCCTGGTGTAATTTGGGGATGATTCTGGGGGTCCCGGGCTGCTTCTGGGGACATTTCTGGGGGGTCTCAGTGTAATTTGGGGCAGTTTTTGGGGGTCTCAGCTGTATTTCGGGGGTCCCAGCTGTATTTGGGGCTGGTTTTGGGGGTCCCGAGGTATTTTGGGGCAGTTTCTGGGGGTCCCATCTATAATTTGGGGCAGTTCTTGGGGGTCTCAGGGTGGATTTTGGGGGT
>NW_024374648.1:0-400 GCF_014805655.1 Passer montanus
AACATAAAAAGTTGCAGAGGAAGTTAATCAGAAATATGAAACTGTTTCTATAGCAGAAAATACCGAATAGACTAAACTTTCAACACCAAGAAGAGATGACTGGGGGGTGATGTCAGATGGGTAGAAGAGGTGAATAAAGGAAAATTATTCGCTATAATTTATAATAGAATGTCATCAGAATGTAAGGCATTGTTAGCAGAAAATTTCACACAAGAAAAAAGAAAAAAATGTATATGACAGAATCATGAAAGTTGTGAAAAAATGTTGTAGTGGCAAAAGGAAAAGAGAGGCTGGAAGACACAGTTGGTTGTGTCAGTCAAGCACAAAAGTCAAGTGTAGCCCCCAGTGCAAGTATTCTCCAAAATGTTGGTTGCTGGATGATCTGGAACAGTGGGAACAG
>NW_024374649.1:0-782 GCF_014805655.1 Passer montanus
GTCCCATGTTGCTTTGAAAGCTAATTGTATGTGCCGCTCGGGTGACTCTAAGATGCTAAAAATAGCGTTTTTGTGTTCCACTATTCGGGACCTTTTGAAATCGTGCAAGCAATCAGGAGAGCAGCCAACCGCAAGTGGTTTTATCCCCAGTTCTGCAGTTCCTTCTTCCCCTGTCCCTCATTCCTCTGTCTCTACCCCGAAGTCTGGTATCCTGAAGAGAGCAGCCCGCATCGGCAGCGCGCAGGAATTGTTTCATCTTCCTGGCTCTCCTCAGGATACCCAATCCCCCCGCCTGAGGAGTCCTGGCCAGACTCCTCGGGATTCTTCCTATGCCCCTTTTTCCCCTGTTCGTGTCCTCAAAGGTTCGAAATCCGTTCGGTTTCATCCTCCCCCTTCTCCCACACCCTCGGAAGACTCGCAAAATGGCGGGCGCCACATGGCGTTTCCCGCCAAAAGTCTTTCTTCTCCCCATAACCCCTTTCGGTCTCCTCGGAACCCTTTCCTTCACCCTGACTCCTCCTCCCTTGCTCCACTCCTTTCTCCTTCCGCTCCGCCCTTGTCTCCTCCCATTTCTCCTCCCTCAGCAGCTCCTCCCATGCACCACGCCTCTGAGGCGGGGACAATGTCATCATTCCCCGTCCCCGTCACTGGCTCCTCCCCTTCCACCCCAAGTTCCGGTTCCCACGGTCTGCCTTCCGGTTCCCACGGTCCGTCGGGTGCTGGGCGGGGGGCCGGGAACCAGGACCGGGGGTCGATGCCCACTCTTTCTGCGGCCCCGGTCA
>NW_024374649.1:1668-2549 GCF_014805655.1 Passer montanus
AGCCACCAGTTGTTCCACCAAAATGCTCCAGGTCTTGTTCGCCAGTTTAAAATCTCTAGGGAACAAGCCAGAGCAATTGTGGCCACATGTCCCCAGTGCCAAATCCACCAGCTTCCTTCCATCACTTTAGGCACTAATCCCCGTGGATTGTCTAGCTGTGAGGTGTGGCAAATGGACGTGACTCATCTTTCAGAATTTGGACGCCTTTCTTATGTTCATGTTTCGATTGACACCTTTTCCAACGCAATTTATGCCTCTGCCCACACAGGAGAGAGGGCAAATGATGTTAAAAAACACCTGCTACTGGCCTTCTCTGTGTTGGGCATCCCAAAATGTATTAAAACCGACAATGGCCCAGCGTATAAGTCCAGGGAGCTGCGAAGCTTCCTGCAGCAATGGGGAATAGAACATAAAACCGGCATCCCCTATTCCCCGACAGGCCAAGCCATGGTAGAAAGGGCCCATCAGAGCCTGAAAAATACCTTAAACCATCAACATTCGGTTATGAAGATGGACCCTCCACAGATCCGCCTTGCCCGAGCTCTGTACACCATCAACTTTTTGAACTGCTCGTTTGGCAATTTAAACCCACCTGTTGTACGACACTTTGGGCAGAATGACAGCTTGAGACCTAAAGCCCGGCCACCCGTACTAATTAAAGATCCGGAGACGTGGAAAACAGAAGGGCCATTCGATCTTGTAACCTGGGGGAGGGGATACGCATGTGTGTCTACCCCCTCAGGCCTCAAGTGGGTGCCCTCAAAATGGGTCAGACCTTTTCTTCCAAAGAAACAACTGCCAGTGAGTACTGCGGCTCAGGTTGAAGAGGCATGTTGGCGACGCAGGCGGAAGCCTTTTGGAGGAGATTTCGATCTCCTCCC
>NW_024374650.1:0-400 GCF_014805655.1 Passer montanus
TGGGATTTTTGGGGGGTTTTTTAGGATTTTTCTGAGATTTTTTTTTAATTTTTTCTGTGATTTTTTTCAGAATTTTTCTGTGACTTTTTTCAAAATTTTTCTGTGTTTTTTTTTAATTTTCTGCCATTTTTCTCTGATTTTTTTGGAAGAACTTCCTACCATTTTTCCCTCAAATATTTCAAAATTTTTCAGGGATTTTCTGCAATTTTTTGGGATTTTTTTAGGATTTTTTCTAAGAATTTTTTTAATAATTATTTTTTATTTTTCTGTGATTTTTTCAGAATTTTTCTGTGACTTTTTTAAAATTTTCTAAATTTTTTTTTTCCTTTTCTGCCATTTTTTTGTCATTTTTTTGGAATAATTTTCTACCATTTTCCCCTCAAATATTTTAATTTTTTGG
>NW_024374651.1:0-400 GCF_014805655.1 Passer montanus
TTGCTTCTTGGAATTATGACATGAATTCTTGTTGCCCAAACAGAGGATTTCAAGATCCATACTGCTATTTTTCTATTCCATTATATTGAAGCTTCTTGTGAATCCTTCATTATTTGCTTTACAGAGAATTGTGACGTGTGACAATGGGATACAGATTTCAATACCATTTGGATCTGCATTGGGGTCTCCAGGAACCCTGGCATGTAAGTGAATCCTAGAATTTGGCCGTTTTGGCAAATGTCAGCTCTCACAAACACTTAAATAAGCCAGTAGGAACTATCCATAATAATCTTACAGCCAGTATCTAAATAGGGAGTTTTGATCTATTGTCTCAATTGCTGGTCTAAATTAATCCACATATTCTCAAAGGTAATAGGAACCATTCAGGATCATTTTATGA
>NW_024374652.1:0-400 GCF_014805655.1 Passer montanus
ACAGGGAGGGGACACTGGTGACACTGGGGACACGGGGGACACTGGGGTCATTGGGGGGTTGGGGACATTGTGGGGACATTGGTGACCTTGGGGACATTGGGGACAATTGGGCCATTTGGGGACACTGGGGACTCGCTCAGGAGGTGGGACACCCTTGGGGACACTTGGGGACATTGGGGACACCGGGGACATTTGGGGCCAGGGAGGGACTGGGGACATTTGGGGACACAGGGGCCGTGACACACCCAGGAGGTGGGGCACCCCTGGGGACATTTGGGGACCATGGTGACATTGGGGACACCGGGGACGTTGTCACTCACCCATGAGGAGGGACACCCTTGGGGACACTGGGGATCTTGGTGACATTTAGTGACATTTGGGGACACTGGGGACATTGGGG
>NW_024374653.1:0-400 GCF_014805655.1 Passer montanus
TGGGGGGAAATGGGGAAAATGGGGGAAAAGGGGGAAAAAGAGGGAAGAAAGGGGAAAAATGGGGAAAGGAGGGGAAAAAAGGGAAAAATTGGGAAAAGGGAGGGAAAAATGGGGGGAAATGGAGAAAAATGGGGAAAGGGAGGGGAAATGGGGAAAAAAAGGGAAAAAATGGGGACAAGGGAGGGAAAAAGGGGGAAAAGTGGGAAAAAGGGGAGAAACAGGAAAAGAGGGAAATGGGAATATGGGGTAGGGGGAAAAGGGGGAGAAATGGGAATGGAAAATGGGGGAAAGGGAGAAATGGAAATGAGGGGAAAAGGGGAAATGGGAATGGGGGAAAAGGAAAAAAGGGAATGGGAATATGGGGATGAAGGAAAAGGGGGGAAAAGGGGGGGAAATGGGG
>NW_024374654.1:0-400 GCF_014805655.1 Passer montanus
AAATTCCCAAAAAATTCCCCAAAAATTCCTTTAAAATTCCTAAAAAATTCCCTAAAAATTCCCAAAAAATTCCTTAAAAATCCTTTAAAATTCCCAAAAAATTCCCAAAAAATTCCCCAAAAATTCCCTAAAAATTCCCAAAAATTCCCCAGATTCTCCAGAATTCCCCAAATTCCCGGATTTTGGGTTCTCACCGTTCCCAGGGTGCTGCAGGTGTGGAAGAGGACGGAAAAATCGGGATTTTCCAGCCCCTCCTTGAGCGCCTCCAGCCCCTCCAGCAGCTCGTCCCGGTGATCCCGAGAAAATCCTGGAAGGGGAAAAGAGAAATTCCCGGAATTCCCACCCAAATCCTCCAAAAAATCCCAAAAAAATCAGGAAAAGCAGAAAATCCTGGAATTCT
>NW_024374655.1:0-400 GCF_014805655.1 Passer montanus
CCATTTTTTTCTCCTTTCCCCCCTTTTTTCCCTCTGATATTTTCATTTTTCCATGGAATTTTCCCATCACTCATTCCCCCTTTTTCCTTTCCAGCAAAAATCCAATTCAAGAAACGCTTGGGTAAGAAAACACAAATCCCATAAATCCACATTTCCCCCAAAATTGGTTTAAAATAACTCAGGAATTCCGTTTATTTTCCACATTTTCCCTGGAATTTGGGGCTAATTCATCCAGGGAAGGGAATTCCCTGCAATTCCACACCCGGGGGTTGTTCTGGTGGGGAAAATGGGGCGAAAAGTGGGAAAATCCTACAAAAGTGACGGGAATAACTTTTCCTTTCAGGTCAGCTGAAAGCCGAGCTGGGTAAGTTCGGAAAACCCCGGGAATGCCCAAATTCCC
>NW_024374656.1:0-400 GCF_014805655.1 Passer montanus
AAAATAAAATAAAATAAAATAAAATGACAGTTCAGAACGGGCCCTTTCCTCACAAACAATTCAAAATAAAAATCCTCTGAGTGCTCGGGAGGGAAGAATAAAAATAAAATAAAAAATAATAAAAACCAGCTCAGAACAGGCCCTTTCCTCACAAATAATTAGGAATAAAAATCCTCTGAGTGCTTGGGAGGAAAAAAAAAATTAAAAAAAAAATTGATAATACTGAATTATTAATTAATAATAATGCTAATAATTATGATAATGATGATGATAATAATAACGATAATAATAATAATGAAATAATAATGTTGTGGTATTTGTGGGGTCCCCAGGATGAAGGAGGAATGATTGAATCTGACTTCATGTTTTTAAAAGCATATTATATTATATTATATTATAT
>NW_024374657.1:0-8669 GCF_014805655.1 Passer montanus
TGTTTTTGGGGTTATTTTTGTGGAGGTTTTGAGATATTCTTGGGTTGTTTTGGGGTAATTTTGGGGTAGCTGAGATTTTTGGGGGTATTTTGAGTGGTTTGGGGGGATTTTGGGAGGGTTTTAGGATATTTTTGGGTGGTTTTGGGGATTTTTGGGGTATTTTGGGGTTTTTAGGGTATTTTGGGGTTATTTTGGGGATTTTTGGGGTGGCTTTGGGTATTTTTGGTAATTTTGGGTTATTTTTGGTTATTTTTGGGTGTTTTTTGGGTAATTTTGGGTGTTTTTTGGTGGTTTTGGGGGTTATTTTTGGGTGGTTTTTGGGTAATTTTGGGTGTTTTTTGGTGTTTTTTGCGGTTATTTTTGGGTGTTTTTTGGTTATTTTTGGATAATTTTGGGGTGTTTTTTGGGGTTATTTTTGGGTGTTTTGGGTGGTTTTGGAGTATTTTGATGTTTTTTGGGGTTATTTTTGGGGTGGTCCTTGGGATTTTTGGGGTGGTTTTGGGTTTTTTTGGTGGTTTGGAGGTATCTTTGGGTGGTTTCGGGTTATTTTGGGTCATTTTGAGGTGGTTTTGGGGTATTTTTGGGTGGTTTTGGGTTATTTTGAGTGGTTTTGGTGGTTTTGGGGGTATTGTGGTTATTTTTGGGGTGGTCCTTGGGATTTCTGGGGTATTTTTGGGGTGGCTTTGGGTATTTTTGGCAATTTTGGGTTACTTTGGGTTATTTTTGGGTGTTTTTTGGGAAATTTTGGGGTGGTTTTTGGTGGGTTTTGGGGTTATTTTTGGGTGGTTTTGGGGTATTTTGTTTATTTTTGGGGTTATTTTTGGGCTGGTCCTTGGGATCTTTGGGGTGGTTTGGGGTTTTTTGGTGGTTTTGAGGTATCTTTGGGTGGTTTTGGGGTGGTTTCCGGGTGTTTTTGGGGTATTTTTGGGTGGTTTTGGTGCTTTTGGGGTATTGGGGTCATTTTCGGGGTTATTTTTGGGGTGGTCCTTGGGATTTTTGGGGTGATTTTGGGTGGTTTTGGGTTATTTGGGGTTATTTGGGGTTATTTGGGGTTATTTTGGGTTATTTTGGGAGTTTCTGGGGTCCCTGACCCGTCTCCCCCCAGCTCGGCGGGGGTGGAGCAGCTGATGTACATCAAGGAGGATCTGATCATCCCCCACGTGAGCCCCGCCCCCACCCCAGGGCCCCGCCCACAGCCCCTCCCCCACAGCACCACAGCTTCTACGACTTCATCGTCACCAAGGCGCGCGGCAAGAGCGGTGAGTGACGTCATCGACCCGCCCGTGACGTCATCGACCCGCCCGTGACGTCATCATCATTGGGGGTGGGGGCGGTGATGTCACGGTGACGTCACGCGGCCCCGCCCCTCCCCCCAGGGCCGCTGTTCAACTTCGACGTGCACGACGACGTCCGGCTGCTGAGCGACGCCACCGTGGAGAAGGACGAGGTACGGCGCGCCAGTACGGACCAGTATAAACCAGTATAGAGACTGGTATAAACCAGTACGGACCAGTACAGACCAGTATAGAGACCGGTACAGAGACCAGTATAGAGACTGGTACAGAGACTGGTACAGAGACCAGTATAGAGACCAGTACGGACCAGTATAAACCAGTATAGAGACCGGTACAGAGACCAGTATGGAGACCAGGATAGAGACCAGTATAGAGACCAGTACGGACCAGTGTAAACCACTATGGACCGGTATAGAGACCAGTACAGAGACTGGTACAGAAACCAGTACAGACCAGTACGGACCAGTATAGAGACCGGTACGGACCAGTATGGACCAGTATAGAGACCGGTACGGACCAGTATAGACTGGTATAGAGACCAGTATGGACCAGTATAGACCAGTATAGGCCGGTATAGAGACCGGTACAGACCAGTATAGAAATCGGTACAGACCGGTACGGACCAGTATAGAAACCAGTATAGAAACCAGTACAAAACAGTATAGACCGGTATAGAAACCAGTATGGACCAGTATAGACCAGTATGGACCGGTACGGACCAGTACGGACCAGTATGGACCAGTAGGGACCAGTAGAGACCTTTATTGATGATGTCACTGCCCTCCCACAAGCCCCCATCTCCCTCTGGTGACGTCATCGTTGCTGATGACGTCACCGCTCGGCAATGACGTCACCCCGTGCTGGGTGCTGACGTCACTCCCCTATGACATCACTCCCCGATGACATCACTCCTCGGCCGATGACGCCACTCTTCCATTGATGACGTCACTCTCTGATCGATGACGTCACACCCCGCGGATGACGGCACTCCTCGTTGATGACATCACCGATGACGTCACCCCGAATGGATGACGTCACGCCCCAATCAATCATGTGACCCTCTACCAATGACATCACTCCCAACTGATGACATCACCGTCCCATTGATGACGTCACCCCAACGATGACGTCACCTTTAACTGATCAATGACATCGCCCCTGACTGACGGAATCACCCCCGAATCTATGACGTCATTGGCAATCGATGACATCACCACCCTGCCTGATGACATCATCCCTAATCAACGACACCACCCCCAATCGATGACATCACCCGCAATCAATGACCTAAATCCCCACTCGATGACATCATCCCTAATCAATGACGTCACCCCAATTAATGACATCACCCCTAATGATCAATGATGTCACCCACACTGATGACATCACCGCTAATCAATGACGTCACCCCCAATCAATGAAATCATCCCTAATCGATGACATCATCCTCAATCAATGACGTCACCGCCAATGATGACGTCACTCCTAATAACCAACGACGTCAACCCCCTATTGATGACATCACCTCTAACCAATGACATCACCCTAAATCAATGAAATCATCCCTAATTGATGACATCATCCTTAATCAATGACGTCACCCCAACAATCAATGACGTCACCCCCCATTGATGACGTCACCGCTAATCAATGACGTCACCCCCAATCAATGAAATCATCCCTAATCGATGACATCATCCTCAATCAATGACGTCACCGCCAATGATGACGTCACTCCTAATAATCGACGACACCCCCCAATTGATGACATCACCCCTAACCAATGACGTCACCCCCAATCAATGAAATCATCCCTAATTGATGACATCATCCTTAATCAATGACGTCACCCCCTATTGATGACGTCACCCCTAACCAATGACGTCACCCCCAATCAATTAAACCTCTCCTGACTGATGACGTCACCCTGATGATGACGTCACCACTGACCAATGACACTACCCTGACTGATGACGTCACCCCCGTTGGATGACGTCACCCCGTCCCTGACGATGACGTCACCCCTTTTCCGATGACGTCACCCCCGTCTGACGATGACGTCACCCCTGTTTGATGATGACGTCACCCCTTTTCCGATGACGTCACCCGTTTGATGATGACGTCACCCCTTTCCCGATGACGTCACCCCTTTTCGATGACGTCGCGGTGGCGCGGCAGTCGCACGCGGGGAAGGTGGTGCTGCGCTCGTGGTACGAGAAGAACAAACACATCTTCCCGGCCAGCCGCTGGGAGCCCTTCGACCCCGAGAAGCGCTGGGACAAGTACACGGTGGGGAGCCCAAAACCGGCCAAAATCACCCCAAAATCGCCCCCAAAATATCCTTAAAATATCCCAAAAATATCCTTAAATTATCCCAAAAATATCCCTGAAATATCCTAAAAATATCCCAAAAAATGTCCCCCAAAATGTCCCCTGAGACCCCGAGAAGCGCTGGGACAAGTACACGGTGCGGGGCCCAACACCGCCCCAAAACCGCCCCAAATCACCCCCAAAATCTCCCCAAAATATCCCAAAAATATCCCTGAAATATCCTAAAAATATCCTTAAAAATGTCCCGAGACCCCGAGAAGCGCTGGGACAAGTACACGGTGCGGGGCCCAACACCGCCCCAAAACCGCCCCAAATCACCCCAAAATATCCCTAAAATATCCCTGAAATATCCTTAAAATATCCTTAAAAATGTCCCGAGACCCCGAGAAGCGCTGGGACAAGTACACGGTGCGGGGCCAAATATCCCTGAAATCACCCCAAAATCACCCCCAAAATATCCCCAAAATATCCCTGAAATATCCTAAAAATATCCCTGAAATATCCCAAAAATATCCCAAAAAATGTCCCCCAAAACATACCCTGAGACCCCGAGAAGCGCTGGGACAAGCACACGGTGGGGGGCCCAAAACTGCCCCAAAACCGCCCCAAATCACCCCAAAATCACCCCCAAAATATCCCCGAAATATCCCAGAAATATCCTAAAAATATACTAAAAATATACTAAAAATATCTTAAAAAATCCTAAAAATATCTTGAAAATATCCTAAAAATATCCCAAAAATATCCTAAAAATATCCCAAAAATATCCCAAAAATATCCTAAAAATATCCCAAAAATATCCTAAAAATATCCCAAAAATATCCTAAAAATATTTTAAAAATCTCCCCCGAAATGTCCCCTGAAACCCCGAGAAGCGCTGGGACAAGCACAGGGTGGAGGCCCCAAAACTGCCCCAAATCACCCCAAAATCACCCCAAAATATCCACAAAAATATCCTTAAAATATCCTAAAAATATCTTTAAAATATCCTAAAAATATCCCTAAAAATATCCTAAAAATATCCTTGAAATCCCCTTAAAATGTCCCCAAAACGTGGCCCAAAATATCCCAAAATCACCCAAAATGTTCCCCGAAACCTCCAAATGGTCCCAAAATCCCCCAAAATAATTCCAAATCCCCAAAATCCCCCCAAAATCCCCAAATCCCTCAGAATTGCCCCAAAATAATCCCAAAGTTCCCCAACCCCCCCTGAAGTTCCCCAAATTCCCCCAAAATCAGCCCCAAAACCAGAAAAATGCCAAAAATTCCCCAAAATCCCCCCAAAAATCACCAAAAGGGCGGGGCCGAAGCTCTCGATGGTCTCCAGCACCAATCCCAGCAGCTCCAGGAAGGACGAGGCCCCGCCCCTCAGCGCCCGGGCCAGCGGCGCCTCCCATTGGCTGCGGAGAGAGGGGCGGGGTCAGAGAGAGACACGCCCCCCGAGGGAGAAACCCCGCCCCTCACTGCCTCTGGCACCTCCCATTGGCTGGGGAGAGAGGGGGCGGGGTCAGAGAGAGACACGCCCCCTTCATCACTAACCCCTCCCCCCACCGCCCCCGGGGCCTCCCATTGGCTGGGCAGAGAAAAGGGGCGGGGTCACACAACCCCACAGTAACCCCGCCCCCAATGCCCACATGGCCTCCCATTGGCTGAGGAAAGAGGGGGCGGGGTCAGAGAGAGACACGCCCCCGAGGGAGAAACCCCGCCCCCCACTGCCTCTGGCACCTCCCATTGGCTGGGCAGAGAAAAGGGGCGGGGTCACACAACCCCACAGTAACCCCGCCCCCAATGCCCACATGGCCTCCCATTGGCTGAGGAAAGAGGGGGCGGGGTCAGAGAGAGACACGCCCCCTGAGGGAGAAACCCCGCCCCCCATCACCCCCAGGGACTCCCATTGGCTGCAGGGAAAGAGGGGGCGGGGTCACAGACAGACACGCCCTCTGTGAGAGAAACCCCGCCCCCTTCTGCTTCGGCACCTCCCCATTGGCTGAGATGAAGGGGCGGGGTCAGACACAGCCACGCCCCCTCCAGCCGTGACTCCTCCCCCACATTGGCCCCGCCCCCACAATCCCCACGGCCTCCCATTGGCTGATATGGGAGAGGGGCGGGGCCAAAGCCACACCCCTTTCTCACTGACTCCTCCCCCATCCATCACTGACTCCGCCCCTCCCATTGGCCCCGCCCCCAACACGCCCAGGGCTTCCCATTGGCTGAGCAGGGAGAGGGGTGGGGCCAGGCTGAGCCACGCCCCCTCCCGCATTGGCCCCGCCCCCAAATGGCCCTCCCAGTGCTCCCAGTTCATCCCAGTATGGCTCCAGTTCATCCCAGTATGGCTCCAGTCCCCTCCCAGTGCTCCCAGTGCCAGTTCCCAGTTTGGTCCCAGTTCCCCCCAGTCCCTCCCAGTTTGCCCAGTTTCACTCCCAGTGCTCCCAGTCTGATCCCAGTCCCTCCCAGTTCATCCCAGTGTTCCCAGTATCACTCCCAAACCCCTCCCAGTGCTCCCAGTTTGATCCCAGTCCCTCCCAGTTTGCCCAGTTTCACTCCCAGTGCTCCCAGTCTGATCCCAGTCCCTCCCAGTTTATCCCAGCCCCATTCCCAGTCCCTCCCAGTGCTCCCAGTTCATCCCAGTGCTCCCAGTATCACTCCCAGTCCTTCCCAGTGCTCTCAGTTCCATTCCCAATCCCCTCCCAGCCCCTCCCAGTTCATCCCAGCCCATTCCCAGTGCTCCCAGTTTGATCCCAGTCCCTCCCAGTTTGCCCAGTTTCCCTCCCAGTCCCTCCAGTTTGTCCCAGTTCCCCCAGCCCCATTCCCAGTCTATCCCAGTCTATCCCAGTTCAGTCTCTCACACCGTCAGGGTCTCCCATCCCAGTATAACCAGTATAACCCAGTATAACCAGTATAAACCAGTATCTCCCAGTATAACCAGTATCTCCCAGTATCTCCCAGTATAACCAGTACAAACCAGTATAACCAGTATAACGCTCACACCGTCAGGGTCTCCCATCCTAGTATAACCAGTATAACCAGTATAACCAGTACAAACCAGTATAACCAGTATAACCCTCACACCGTCAGGGTCTCCCATCCCAGTATAACCAGTACAAACCAGTACAAACCAGTATAACCAGTATAACCAGTATAAACGCTCACACTCCCATCCTAGTATAACCAGTATAACCAGTATAACCAGTACAAACCAGTATAACCAGTATAACTCCCAGAATTCCCAAAATTCCTCCCGAGAATTCCCAAAATTCCCAAAATTCCCAAATTCCCGAATTCCCGCCACGCTCCCAGGATACAGCTGCAGCATCTCCGTGGGCGCCGCCATCTTGCTTCGCTCTGCCCCGCCCACTTCCGGTGTTTTCCCGCCGTTTTGCCCCGGTCTCGTTGGTACTTCCGGGAGCCGCTCTGGCCCTGAGTCCTCCCAACTCGCTGCTCTCGGGATTCCCGCTAATTTTGGGACGCTTTTGGTCTTTTTAGGGGTTTTTGGGATCTCCGAGTTCACTTTTGGGGTCTCTGAAAGGTTTTGGGGGATCCCGAGAGGGTTTTGGGATTTTTCCGCCACTCTCCCGTCATGTATATGTTACTTCCGGTGCCGCTCCTCATCATCTCGTTGGTACTTCCGGGAGCCGCTCTATCCCCGGGTCCTCCCAACTCGCTGCTCCCGGTAGTCCCGCTGCTTTTGGGGGAATTTTGGGCATTTTTGGGATTTTTTTAGGGGTCCCAGAGGAGTTTTTGGGGTCTCCGAGTGAATTTTTGAGGTCCTGAGGGGATTTTTGGGAAGCCCTGAGGCGGTTTAGGGGTCGTTCCCTCCTCTCTATGGCACTTCCGGGAGCCGCTCTATCCCCGGGTCCTCCCAACTCGCTGCTCCCGCCGCTCCCGCCGTTTTTGGGGGGATTTTGGGGACTTTTAGGGGGGGTTTGGGATTTTTTGGGGGTCCCTGAGAGGATTTTGGGGACCCTGAAGGGATTTTTCTGTGGTCCCGAGGGGATTTTTGGGGTCGTTCCCTCCTCTCTATGGCACTTCCGGTGGCCGCTCTACCCCCGGGTCCTCCCAACTCGCTGCTCCCGGAAGTCCCGCTGTTTTCACTCCAGTTTTTTGGGATTTTTTTGGGGATTTTTGGGGTTTTTTTGGGGTCCCCTAAAATTCCTCGCGGTCGCCGGGCGGATTTTGGGGTCCCCGAGCGGATTTTGGGGTGCCGGAGCTGATTCGGGCGCGATGCTGCTGACGGTGAAGGCGCTGCAGGGCCGCGAGTGCAGCCTGCAGGTGGGGGAGGGGCGCGGGGGGAGGGATTTGGGGAAATTTGGGGAAATTTTGGGGATTTTTCTGCGGCACGGGGGGGTTTTTGGGGTTGTTCCCGCCTCTCTATGGCACTTCCGGTGGCCGCTCTACCCCCGGGTCCTCCCAACTCGCTGCTCCCGGAAGTCCTGCTGCTTTTGGGGGGATTTGGGGGAATTTTTGGGGGGATTTTGGGGATTTTTGGGGTCCCTGAGGAGTTTTTGGGGTCCCTGAGAGGTTTTTGGGGACCCTGAAGGGATTTGTCTGCGGTCCCGAGGGGTTTTTGGGGTCGTTCCCGCCTCTCTATGGCACTTCCGGTGGCCGCTCTACCCCCGGGTCCTCCCAACTCGCTGCTCCCGGAAGTCCCGCTGTTTTAACTCCAATTTTTGGGGCTTTTTTGGGGATTTTTGGGTTTTTTTGGGGTCCCCTAAAATTCCTCGCGGTCGCCGGGCGGATTTTGGGGTCCCCGAGCGGATTTTGGGGTGCCGGAGCTGATTCGGGCGCGATGCTGCTGACGGTGAAGGCGCTGCAGGGCCGCGAGTGCAGCCTGCAGGTGGGGGAGGGGCGCGGGGGGAGGGATTTGGGGAAATTTGGGGAAATTTTGGGGATTTGGGGATTTTTGGGAACAATTTTTGGTGAGGATTTGGGGTTTGGGTGGTCGGGATTTTTAAGGGGGATTTTTGATGATTTTTTGGGATTTATTAGGATTTATTTTCTTTTTTTTTATTTTTTTGGATTTTTATTGGGATTTTTGGGAGGATT
>NW_024374658.1:0-400 GCF_014805655.1 Passer montanus
TCATCCTGACAGAATTTGGGGCCCCCCCAAACAGATTTTTGGACCCCCTCCGACAGATTTTTGGACGCCCACCAACAGATTTTTGGGGTCCCCCCAGGCAGATTTTTTGCCCCTCCTCGAGAGATTTTGGGGCCGCTCCAACGGGATTTTTTTTAGTCTCCCCCGCCAGATTTTGGGGCACCCCCCGCCAGATTTCGGGGTTCATCCTGACAGAATTTGGGGTCCACCCCGGCAGAATTTGGGACCCCCCCAGGCAGATTTTTTGCCCCTCCTCGAGAGATTTTGGGGCCGCTCCAACGGGATTTTTTTTAGTCTCCCCCGCCAGATTTTGGGGCACCCCCCGCCAGATTTCGGGGTTCATCCTGACAGAATTTGGGGTCCACCCCGGCAGAATTTGGGA
>NW_024374659.1:0-399 GCF_014805655.1 Passer montanus
CAATTTTTGGCGATTTTTTTGTGATTTTTTTTGGATTTTTTAGCGGTTTTTTGTGATTTTTTAGGGGTTTTTGAGCAATTTTTTTGGGATTTTTAGGGATTCCTTAGCGATTTTTTGGTGACTTTTTGGGGATTTTTTAGCGATTTTTTGGTGATTTTTTTAGCAATTTTTTGTGATTTTTGGGTATTTTTTTGTGACTTTTTTGGTGATTTTTTAGCGATTTTTTGTGATTTTTTAGCTATTTTTTGGCAATTTTTTGGGGGATTTTTTTTTATTTTTTGGTGATTTTTTTAGTCATTTTTGGGGATTTCTGGTTGATTTTTTGGTGTTCTTTTGGGGATATTTTTGTGATTTTTAAGGGATTTTTTGTGGATTTTTTCAGATTTTTTTGGCGATTTT
>NW_024374660.1:0-399 GCF_014805655.1 Passer montanus
AAACATGGGGCACCCCGAAACCCGGGGGGGACCCCGAAACCCCGGGGGGATCCTGAAACTGTGAGAGGGACCCACAGAACGGGGGGGGACCCCAAAACATCAGGGGGATCCTGGAATATGGGGGGGAAACGGGGACCCCAAAACCTGGGAATTACCATGGATACAGCGCTGGGCTGGATCCAAAAATGGGGCACCCCAAAACCCCGGGGGGACCCCGAAACATCGGGGGGATCCCAAAACCGCGGGGGGATTCTGGAGCATGGGGGGGAAACAGTCAGGGGAACCCCAAAACCTCGGGGCCGCCACGGCCACGGCGCTGGGCTGGATCCAAACATGGGGCACCCCAAAACCCGGGGGGCACCCCAAAACACCGGGGGGATCCTGAAACTGTGAGAGGGA
>NW_024374661.1:0-399 GCF_014805655.1 Passer montanus
TCATTTCAGCTCTTGTTGAATCACCAGATGCAGTTGTGGAAATAGTATACGTTTCCCAATAGCATAATGGGCATAACAAACAAAGTCCTTTCAATGTTCTTGATTCTGCCAAAAGCCAAATGTCTTTGACTTTCCGCTTTGAACAATCATTCTCCACAGGCCAAGCATAAAGAACTTGAGTTATGATTTCAGTCACCTTCATTTGATAATATTTGTGGTGTACACTGGAGAATAAGATTGAGTGTCTCTATGCAGTTTGTTAAATTGTTCAGGATTTCACTCCACGTGATTCTGATTAAGAATAGAAAATTTGCATTTTCAAATGCAAAACAAAATTTTGTTTGGAGACGGTAAATAGTAGTCCCAAAGAATATATATATATATATAATATATGTATAT
>NW_024374662.1:0-2552 GCF_014805655.1 Passer montanus
TCATGTGAATTTTACACTGTGATGTAGTTGGCTGTTTTCTTTTGCACCTTCAGACCTCAGTGCTGTAGTGAAGATGAGTGCTGTACTGCTGCCACCAGATTAATCCGGGCTCACACCCTAATGGTGCCAGTTGAATTAGGCAACTCAAGTAATTAAACAGCAGTTCTGTGGGGAAAGATGTACCTGTGGTTGGGGATATACAAATACAGATAGGTTTGAGAGTATTGAACCCAAAAGCATGCTTTGCACACTGAACTCTCCTTTGGTTTTATTCACAGTTGAACTAGCAATTCTGAAAGTGCCTGTGTTTTGATTTTTGATCAAGATATCGCCTTAATTTTCTAAATCAATAAAATTTTTATGTATTATTTCCATTTCGTTGTGTGTTGGGACTTTAGGATTTTTCTTTTTTTTATTTCTCAGGGAATTTTCTCCCATTTGTTGCCTAAGAGATGGCAGTGATGATGCTTGGGAGACAGAAGATGTGCTGGGAGGAGGAGGAGGAGAGCAGCTGACTGCCCCCCTCAGCTGTGGGGCTTTCCCTTGGGAAGTGCCGATGCACCTGGAGATTCTGGCTGGGGTTCAGGGGCTGGGCTCAGCTCCTCACTCTCAGATCTGAGTGCACAGGGGTGCTTTTGGTGCCAGAGCTGCTCCCAGAGGATTCACTGCCACCGTGGAGCTTTCATCCTGCTCTGACTGCACTCACTGTACCTACTCCTGCTCTCACAAGAGCAGCTGCTGGATCGGGACCTTTCCAACCCCGACCTGGCTGGGAAGGGGACCATAAAGCAAAGGTTGTTGTGGCCAGGTGCATCTCGGCACTCAGCCAAGAGCACCGTTATCTTTGGGGGTGCCCCTCAGCCTGTTGCATATTCATAGGCCCTTATGCATGGGAAACTTTTCCCCCTAAAAGAGTTTATGTGTTCCAAGAACTGTTTAGCCTGGCTCCTCCTTGGGTCTGCCTTTTCAGAGCGTGCAGATGCCTTGGTTGTGGTTTTAGTCCTTTTTTATCATGACCTGCAGTTTTGGGCCTTGGTGCACTCTGCCTTCAGAGGGTGAGTGCTGATGGTGGCAGATGTGTCCAGGTGTGCTCATCCTGTGTGCATTGGGTGTTATCCCATGCCAGCAGGCATTTTAACACAAGCACACTGATATCAGCTATTTCACTACTATGTCTAAGCTTAATTAACAGCAATAAAAGCGATATCTTCATAGCAAAGTTAAAATCCTATAAGACAATATTTAAGTAAATTGAGTGAACTGAGACATATTTTTTTTGCCTAGATTGAAGGCTATATAAAAACATCATACAGTTGCTTGTTTTGTCTCAACCTTGGACTTTTAAAATATGTGTTTAAGAAATCTCTTCATCTGAGCACTGAGCTTTTTCTGACTGCCCAGAGTGTGTGGTTGAAGGGCATGCTGAGTTAAGCAATTTGCTGTATTTCCTATTTAGCAATCAACGCTAATAAGAAATGTGACACTCACTTCACTGTGCCTGTTCTGCTGTAACAACATCCCAGTGTGCAGTTATTTCCAAAATTTGTTACCAGTCTTTTCCTTGGAGGGAAAAAGGAGCCTTTCAAACTGCAATATGTCAGCCTATAAAGGTGCAAGTCCATCTGCTTTCCTTATTTTTTCCAGTGTTTTACACTACCTTTGTGCATATTGCGAGGAGGAAGGGTAAGTGCTGTCTAACGAATGGCAAAATTCCATTTTCTCCAAAAAGATTGGTTTTTTGAGTATCCTGAAATGGGGAACATGGGCAGATTTCAATTTGTAAATGAAAAGGGTGTCTATGCTTATTGATTGCTTATTGTCAATGCTTTTGATTTTGGCTGAGCACTGCATCCCTCGTTTTCCTTGCCAAAGTGGGCAACTGGACTATTCAGTCAATCCAGCCAACCTCAGTGAAACTATTCCTTGAGAATTTTTTTTCTTTTCCCCCAGGATTAAGGCTTCAAGTGTCCTCCCTCTGTTACAGGTAATATTTAGTTCTTAAGATGAGAATAGGGGGAGCAACCCAAGGAAAATACTAATGGGGATTGTGTAAAGTGCTTTTAATGCATTTGATTTTAAAAAAAACTCTGTTAAAACATCTAAATGCTAATCATACCAAAAATATTCAGTATTGTTTATAATTTGACTCTCTACAAAGTTTCTTAAACAAATCAACTAACTCTTAAGCTAAATGTATATGTTGAGTGTGTATGGGAATTTTTTTCTTTTGCATTTATATGTGGGAATAGACCAGAAGAATGCTGCTTAACTCTAACGTAGGGTTGTAGCAACAGATTTGTGAATGTTGTTAAAATTTAAACAAATCAACTAACTCTTAAGCTAAATGTATATGTTGAGTGTGTATGGGAATTTTTTTCTTTTGCATTTATATGTGGGAATAGACCAGAAGAATGCTGCTTAACTCTAACGTAGGGTTGTAGCAACAGATTTGTGAATGTTGTTAAAATTGCATTAAAGCTTATTCGTGGTGTGCCAGGTAGTGCTGTATTGTGGTTTTGTATGTTTGAGTTATACCTTGGCTTGTCCCAGTT
>NW_024374663.1:0-399 GCF_014805655.1 Passer montanus
CTCCCTGCCACAGCATTTCTGGATTCTCTCCTTCCCTGATATTGTTTCTGCATCCTAGAGACTTTCCTCCTGCAGGTGTTTCCCTGCACCTGATCTCTCCCTGCCAGCACTCACAGACCCCAAATCTTTGTTCACTCTCCATGCCCCAACAGAACCCTGCCTGTTTTCAGGGCACTGGCTAAGGACAGGTTCCTTTGCAGCTTGGAGAAAGGACAGCTCAGACTGAACCGGATGGGTCCAGCAAAGATGATGCTGGTGCTGTCCATGGGCAGAGTGGCTGAAAGCACATTAGGAATCTACTGTGAACGTACTCATCACTAAAAGTAACAGTTCAGATGTCTCAGGAACATGTCAAAATTCATAATCAGGCTTTAATATTTTGGTCCCAATCCCAGACAT
>NW_024374664.1:0-399 GCF_014805655.1 Passer montanus
GGGGGAATTTCAGTGAAATTCGGGGAGGTTGGGGCCGCCTCCCGCCGGCAGAGGGCGCGCCACGCCGGGAGCGGATTTTGGGGCGAATTCGGGGGGATTTGGGCAAAATTTGGGGGATTTAGGGGGAGATCTGGAGGAGTTTCGGCGAAATTTGGGGGAATTTCAGCGAAATTTGGGGGATTTTGAGTGAAATTTGGAGGAATTTCGTCGAAATTTGGAGGAATTTCAGCGAAATTTGGGGGAATTTCGGCGAAATTTGGGGGGTTTTGGGTAAAAATTGTGGGGTTTTCGGGGAAGTTCGAGGAAATTTTGGCGAAGTTTGGGGGGTTTTGAGGCGATTTTCGGGGGTTTTGGGGCGGTTTGGGGCGGTTTTGGGGGAGATTTGGGGGATTTTGGGGG
>NW_024374665.1:0-399 GCF_014805655.1 Passer montanus
ACAAACAAACAAACAAACAGAAAAAAACAGCCAACCAAATAAACAAAGGACCTCAACTACCCTGTGATATCTTACAATTATGTGCTTCAGAGGTATTTACAACCTAAAGAGAAACAATGAGACTATTTTCTGGTTTAAATGCACTTGGATACTTTCAATTCAAAATAACTTGTTGTTATCCCACAGTTTCTTAGTTTTTCTGCTAAGAATTAAATACAGGATCATCCAAGGCCTTTACAGGGTCACCCAAGGGGTAAATGTTGACGTTTATGTGACACACTGTCCCCAAAGTGGTGCAATGGCAGTGCTCTCCCCCTGCCAGCAGCCAACACAAAATAATACCTCAGTAAAGAGAAAACACTGCCATTTCAATGACAGGCTTTTGAACCTAGACTAACT
>NW_024374666.1:0-399 GCF_014805655.1 Passer montanus
TGAGACCCCCGGGTGCAGGTGAGACCCCCAGGCGAGGGGGAGACCCCTGGGAGAAGGTGAGACCCCTGGGCGAGGGGGAGATCCCACAGGTGTGGGTGAGACCCCCAGGTTCAGGTGAGACCCTCGGGCGAGGGGGAGACCCCTGGGTGAAGGTGAGACACCCCCAGGTTCAGGTGACCCCCCAGGTGTAAGTGACACCCCCGTGTGTAGGTGAGACCCTCCTGGGGCAGGTGAGACCCCCCAGGTGCAGGTGACACCCCCAGGTGTAGTTGACACTCGCAGGTCCAGGTGACCCCCCCAGTTTCAGATGACCCCCCCCAGGTGCAGGTGACCCCCCAGGTGCAGGTGACCCCCCCAGATGTGCAGGTGACCCCCCCAGCTGCAGTGACCCCCCCAGCC
>NW_024374667.1:0-399 GCF_014805655.1 Passer montanus
CTGTGCTCCTGGAATTGTCTTGCTGTGGGCAGAGACGTGCCAGTCCCCGAGCAGAGGCTGCACATTTGGATGAGCAGAAGCAGAACTGACTGCTGCGGGAGCAGGTGCCCACTAGTGTGGCCAGAGCAGGGTTTGGCTGTATGACTGCACTGCATCCTCAGAGTGCATCTGGTGGTAATCTTGGTAGGAGTATAGTGGAATAAATTGAAGGGTTTTTCATTAGGCCTGCTAAAGTAATTTAGAATAGTTTGGGTTGGAAGGAAACTTTAAAAGCCATCTACTTCAATGTCCCCAGAGGGACATCTTTCACTAGTTCAGGTTGCCCAGAGAGGTGGTAGATGATCCATCCCTGGAATCCTTCACGATCAGGTTAGATGGAGTTCTGGGCAACCAGAGCTG
>NW_024374668.1:0-488 GCF_014805655.1 Passer montanus
CCCCCCAAACCTCCCCAGGACCCCCCCAGGAGCCCCCATCCCCACTGACTGTGGCAGCTCTCGCAGCTCAGCCCCTTCTGGAAGCCGGCCCCGTTGACGCCGGGTTTGGAGCCCACCGAGATGATCTGGTTGGGGTTGGGTTTGGTACTGCAGGAAGAGTGGGGGGTCAGAGGATTTTGGGGGGGTCCCAGGGGGGTCTCCTGTGCCCCCCCAAACCCGGCAGGGGGTCCCCAGAGCCCCCCACTCACTAGGTGGGGATGTAGACTTGCTTCAGTTTGCTGTCGGCCTCCGCTGCCTTCAGCCTCTTCTGCGAGCAGGGAGGGGGTCACAGGGGGCACTGAGCCCCCCAAAACCCCCCAGATCAGCCCCCCAAAACCCCAGAGCCCCCCAAAAACCCCCAGAGCCCCCCCAAAACCCCCAAATTTGGGGGGATTTTTTAGGATATTCCCAAACCAAACCCCAAAACCCCAAAGAGGGGGACCCCCAAA
>NW_024374668.1:1118-5569 GCF_014805655.1 Passer montanus
CAAACCCCCCCTTTTGAGCCCCCCAAGCCCCCTGCCCAGCCCGTACCTGCTGGATGTAGCGGTCAGTGGTTTTCCACATGTAGTAGAACTGCACAATGCTGGCCAGCGACTTCCAGGGCAGCTGCGAGCACACCCAGCCCTGAGCTCAGAGAGATCCCCGAGCCCCCCAGGACCCCCCAAACACCCCCAGGAAGGGGCTCCCCCCACTCACGAAGTCCTGCCGGATGTCGTTGAAGTCCTTGCCGTACTTCTCCAGGGCCTCCTCGAAGAGCATGGCCTCGGAGGCCGACCACTCCTCCATCTCATCGCGGCACAGCACCGGCCCCCCCTGCGGCACCAGCGTGGCCATGGCCCGCGCCAGGTCGTAGCCGTTCCTCTGCAGCGTGTCCATGGCGTGGAACTGGGGACAATGACACATACTGGGGGCACTGGGATGTACTGGGAGGGCTCTAACAGGGGATTTGGGGTGGGTTTGGGGGGGCTTTGGGGCTCTGCAGCGTGTCCATGGCGTGGAACTGGGGACAGTGGGGTGTACTGGGATCACTGGGAGAGCTCTAAGGGGCAGTCTGGGGGGGTTTGAGGGAGGTTTGGGGGGGGCTTCGGGGGGTTTCAGTCCCCCTCTGCGGCACCAGCGTGGCCATGGCCCGCGCCAGGTCGTAGCCGTTCCTCTGCAGCGTGTCCATGGCGTGGAACTGGGGACAATGACACATACTGGGGGCACTGGGATGTACTGGGAGGGCTCTAACAGGGGATTTGAGGTGGGTTTGGGGGGGTTTTGGGGGGTTTCAGTCCCCCCCTGCGGCACCAGCGTGGCCATGGCCCGCGCCAGGTCGTAGCCGTTCCTCTGCAGCGTGTCCATGGCGTGGAACTGGGGACAGTGGGGTGTACTGGGATCACTGGGATGTACTGGGAGGGCTCTAAGGGGCAGTTTGGGGCAGGTTTCAGGGGCTTTTGGGGGGTTTCAGTCCCCCCCTGCGGCACCAGCGTGGCCATGGCCCGCGCCAGGTCGTAGCCGTTCCTCTGCAGCGTGTCCATGGCGTGGAACTGGGGACAGTGGCACATACTGGGGAAACTGGGAGACACTGGGAGCTACTGGGAGGGCTCTAAGGGGCAGTTTGGGGCAGGTTTGGGGGGTTTAAGGAAGATTTGGGGTATCCCAAAAGAGCGTTGGGGTCATTTAAGGGAAGTATAAGGAGTCCTGGGAAAGTTCTGAGGAGATTTTGGGGTGTCCCAAAGAGAAACGAAAAGTTCTAAAGAAGTTTTTGAGGTGTTCCAGTTGAAACAGAAAGGCTGTGAAAAAGTTTTGGGGTGTCTCAGCAGAAAATAAGGAATTTTATGAAGTTTTAGGGGGTCTGAATTAGGAAATGTGAGATTTAAAAATTATTTTGGGTGTCCCAATGAGACATAAGGAGTTCTAAGGAAGTTTTGGAGTCTCCGAATGAGAAATGAGGGGATCTGAAATGGTTTTGGGGTATTCCAGCAGTAAATGGATGGCTTCTAAGGAAGTTTTGGGGGCTCCCAGGTGGAACTGAGAGCTCTAAAAGAGGTTTTGGGGTCTTCCAGTGGGAACTGAGAGCTCTAAGGGAGGTTTTAGAGAATGCCAGTGGGAAATGGGGGGGTTCTAAGGAAGTTTTGGGGTCTCCCAATGGGAATTGAAGGCTCTAGTGAAAATTTGGGGTCTCCCAGTGGGAATTGAGGGGTTCTAAGGGAGGTTTTGGAGTCTCCCAATGGGAACTGAGGGCTCTAAGGAAGGTTTTGGGGTCTCCCAGTGGGAACTGAGGGGTTCTAAGGGAGGTTTTGGGGGCTCCCAGTTGGAACTGAGCGCTCTAAAAGAGGTTTTGGGGTCTTCCAGTGGGAATTGAAGGGTTCTAAGGGAGGTTTTGGGGTCTCCCAATGGGAACTGAGGGCTCTAAAGAAGGTTTTGGGGTCTCCCAGTGGGAACTGAGGGGTTCTAAGGGAGGTTTTGGAGTCTCCCAATGGGAACTGAGGGCTCTAAGGAAGGTTTTGGGGTCTCCCAGTGGGAACTGAGGGCTCCACGGGATTTTGGGGTGCTGGGCCCCCCCCTTTACCAGGGTGATGTCCCGCGAGGCCGCGGCCGCGCTCATGTGCAGGCTGGGCTGGCGGATGGAGCTGCTGCAGTCCAGCGCCCGGGCAAACGTCCCCACAGCCCTGAGGGGGGACACAGGGGGGGTCAGAGGGGTCCCCCCAATCCCCCTGACCCCCCCCCAGCTCCCCAAAGACAGGACGCCCCCAGTTTGATGGGGAGTGGGTTGGGGTTCAGTCCTTTACCTATGACCCCCCCCCCAAAATTGGCAAAGCCCCCCCCAAAAATCAGCCCGAGGGTGGGGGAGAGACACAGAGCAGCTCCAAGTCCCCCTCAAATTGGGGGTGCCTCTTTGGGAGGGGTCACGGACCCCCCCTCAGAACCCCCAAATTGCCACAATAATGTCGAACAGCTCTGCCCCAATTTTGGGGGCACCCCATTGTGATGAGTGGGTCACAGACCCCCCAAACACCCTCAGAATTCCAAACCCCCAAAGTATAAACAGCACCAATGAGAGATCTGACCCTCATCCCCTCCAAACCTTCAAAAAACCTCAAAAAATCCCTTAAAAACCTGCAAAATTCCTGAACCCCCAAAGCAGGAACAGCACCAATGAGAGATCTGCTCCCCACCCCTTCCAAACCTCAAAAAAACCCCAAAAAATCCCTTAAAAACCTGCAAAATTCCTGAACCCCCAAAGCAGGAACAGCATCAATGAGAGATCTGCCTCCTATCTCCTCCAAACCCCCAAAGAACCCAAAAAAATCTCTTAAAAAGCCCCAAAATTCCTGAACCCCAAAACCAGGAGAAGCACTAATGGGGGATCTGCCCCCCACTCCCTCCAAACCCCCCCAAAACCCCTCAAAATCTCCCAAAATTCCTCAACCCCCACAGCAAGAGCAACACCAATACAAGACCTACTCCCCGTCCTCTCCAAACACCCCAAAAGCCCCTTAAAAAAACCCCCAAAATTCCTCAAGCCCCACAGCAAGAGCAGCACCAACACTCAGCTCTGCCCCAATTTTGGGGGCACCCCATTGTGATGAGTGAGTCACAGACCCCCCAAACACCCTCAAAATTCCAACCCCCCAAAGTATAAACAGCACCAATGAGAGATCTGCTCCCCACCCCCTCCAAAAAACCCCAAAAAATCCCTTAAAAACCTGCAAAATTCCTGAACCCCCAAAGCAGGAACAGCACCAATGAGAGATCTGCCTCCTATCTCCTCCAAACCCCCAAAGAACCCAAAAAATCTCTTAAAAAGCCCCAAAATTCCTGAACCCCAAAACCAGGAGAAGCACTAATGGGGGATCTGCCCCCCACTCCCTCCAAACACCCCCAAAACCCCTCAAAATCTTCCAAAATTCCTCAACCCCCACAGCAAGAGCAACACCAATACAAGACCTACTCCCTAACCTCTCCAAACACCCCAAAAGCCCCTTAAAAAAACCCCCAAAATTCCTCAAGCCCCACAGCAAGAGCAGCACCAACACTACCCCACCCCCCACCCCTCTCCAAAGCCCCCCAAAACCCCCGCAGCTGAAATCTCCCCAAATCCCCCCCAAGAAGCCCCCCACTCACGGGCATTGCTGTCGGCCAGGCTGTTGAGGCTGCTGGAGATGTCGCGCCGCCGGAACAGACAAACCACCTTGGCCTCCACGTTGCCATTGGCCGTCTGGGGAGGGGGCACAGGGGGTCAGGGGGGGGTCTCCCAGGATTGGGGACCCCCCCCAGGGCTTGGGGATCCCCCTCAGGACCAGGGGGGTCTCACCTTGTTGAGCTCCTCGATGCGCCGCACCAGGTAGGGGTTGCTGGAGGAGTTCTCAAAGTAGACGTAGTCTGGGGGGGAAAAAAAAAAGGGGGGTAAAAATTGGGGAGGGGGTCATGAGGGGAAACCCCCTCCCCAAAAATCCCTTTCCTTGAACGTGTCAGGATTCCTCTTCTTTCTTCCCAAAAACACAAAAAATCTGGGGGGGGTTTCACAACCAGATGTTCTCCTCATGGAGTGGGGGGGGGTTTATCCCAAAGGACCCCCCCCCCTTTTCCGCCCTCAACCCCCCCATTACAGGGGTCCCCCCCAGCACAGACTCTCCCATCACAGATAGGGGGGGGGCAGGACCCCCACCCCAAAAAAATTTGGGGTTCACCCGGGGTTCCCCTCTTACCTAAGGCCCCCCTTTTTCCTTTACAGTTTGAGGTGGGGGCGTCTCCCACCTCCACGCCTCAGAATTTGGGGTGTCCCCCCCTAGACCCCTCAAGGGACCCTCCCCATTTCTGGGACCTCCTTTTCCTCACAGACCCCCAAGTCCCCTCACGGACACCCCAAATCCCCTCAGGGACTCCCTTAACCCCCTCACGGGACCCTTTTCTTTTCGGGACCCCCCCCCCCCCCAAAAACCCCCCCTCG
>NW_024374668.1:5654-8650 GCF_014805655.1 Passer montanus
TTTTTTTCTGGGCCCCCCCCCCCCCCCAAAATCCCCTCACGGGACCTCCCCATTGCCGGGATCCCCTAAATTCCCTCACGGGACCCTCCTCCCCCACCCTGTTATTGCCTCACAAGTCACCCCCGCTGTTCCCGGGACCCCCAAATTCCCTCACAAAACCCTCTCTCCCTTTCCGGGACCCCCAAACCCGCCGTGCCCGCCGTACACGTGACTGGGAGCCTGTGAGGGGAGCGGGGGGGGGGACACGTGAGTCGGGGGTCACGTGGGGTCACACACACACTGAGCCACACCCACCTCAGAATGGGGACCCCCGAAATTGGGGTTGGGGTCTGGACCCCCCAATAGCCCTAAATCTGGGTCTGGGACCCCCCGAAATTGGGGTGTGGACCCTCCCCGATACCCCGAAATTGGGTCTGGACCCCCCAATTTCCCTAAATTTGGGTCTGGGACCCCCCGAAATTGGGGGGTGGTCCAATGGTGGTCCCTAAACTGGGGTCTGGACCCCCCCCAGTATCCCTAAATGGGGGCCTGGGGACCCTCCCAATACCCCCCAAATTGGGGTGTGAGGAACCCCCCGAAATTGGGGTCTGGGGATCCCCCCAGAACTGGAGTCTGGACCCCCCCAATATCCCAAAATTGGGGTCTGGACACTCCCCCCCCCCGTATCCCTAAATTGGGGTCTGGGGGTCCCCCAAAATTGGGGTCTGGACCCCTCTGATACCCCAAAATCACAGTCGTGGATCCCCTAAAACACTCAGGCTGTGCATGTGGAGACCCCTGACCCCCAAATCAGGGTCTGGGACCCCCCAAATCGGGGTCTGGGACCCCCATAACCCCCCTGCCCAGGTCCCTAGAGCCCCCTCAGGACCCCCAGAGCCCCCCCACGCCCCCCAGAGCCCCGTGCCCACCTTGGGCCGGGCACAGGGGCACTGGAACAGGTGAACCTTGCACAACCAGGACCCTCCTGGCCCCCAATTCAGGGTCTGGGACCCCCAAATCGGGGTTTGGGACCCCCAAATCAGAGTCTAGGACCCTTCCCCAGCCCCCCAGAGCCCCCCCAGAGCCCCGTGCCCACCTTGGGCCGGGCACAGGGGTACTGGAACAGGTGAACTTTGCACAACCAGTACCCTCCTGCCCCCCAAATCAGGGTCTGGGACCCCCAAGTTGGGGTTTGGGACCCCCAAATCAGAGTCTAGGACCCTTCCCCAGCCCCCCAGAGCCCCCCCAGAGCCCCGTGCCCACCTTGGGCCGGGCACAGGGGTACTGGAACAGGTGAACCTTGCACAACCAGGACTCCCAATCCCCAAACTGGAGTCTGGGACCCCCAAATCGGGGTCTGGGACCCCCATAACCCCCCTGCCCAGCCCCCCAGAGCCCCCCCACGCCCCCCAGAGCCCCGTGCCCACCTTGGGCCGGGCACAGGGGTACTGGAACAGGTGAACCTTGCAGAAGTCGTCGGCCACGGCCACCACGCGCTCGTGGTGCGAGCGGCACAGCGAGTTGATGTCGGTGCCGTCGGAGCCGTCCGGCCACACCCCTGCCGCACGGGGTGGGGGGGTCAGGGGGACCCCCGGGACCCCCCCGGGCACCCCCCCGAGCCCCCAGACCCACCGAAGACGTGGAAGCCCAGCACGCAGGTGTAGGAGGCCCACTCCCGGTCGCGGCTCTCGAAGCGGTTCCGCAGCAGCTTGCAGCCCCCGGCCACGTCCCCTGCAGGGGGAGAGACCCCGAAATTTGGGGCTGGGGGAGGGGAGAGCCGCACCCCAAAATGTGAGGGGTGGGGGAGTGAAATCCCTTCAAAAGTTGGGTTGGCGGGGGCAGAGAAATTGTTTCAAAATTTGGCTGGGGAGAAGTGAAATCACTTTAAAATTTGAGGAGGGGCAGAGAAAATGAGACCCCTCCCCAAAAATCTGGGGAGGAGGGATCAGGAAGACCCCAAAATATGGGGGGTCCCAGTGGGGTAAGGAGGTCCTGGCAGGGTCAGGGGGGTCCTGGCAGGGTCAGAGGGGTCCTGGCAGGGTCAGAGGGGCCCGGGGGGGGTCCGCGAAGGGGGGGTTTGGGGGGGGTCCCACACATGGGAGGGGACAGGGGGTCAGGGGTCCCACACATTGTGGGGGTTTGGGGGGGGTCAGGGACAGTTTGGGGACAGGTCAGGGGCAGTTTGGGGACAGTTGAGGACAGTTTGGGGACAGGGAGGGATCAGGGACGGGTCAGGGGCAGTTTGGGGACAGGGAGGGATCAGGGACAGGTCAGGGGCAGTTTGGGGACACATCAGGGGCACTTTGGGGACAGGTCAGGGGCAGTTTGGGGACAGGGAGGGATCAGGACAGTCTGGGGACACATCAGGGGCACTTTGGGAACAGTTCAAGGACACTTTGGGGACAGGTCAGGGGCACTCTGGGGACACTCTGGGGTCACTCTGGGGACACTCTGGCTGGGACAGGTCAGGGGCAGTTTGGGGACAGGGAGGGATCAGGACAGTCTGGGGACACATCAGGGGCACTTTGGGAACAGTTCAAGGACACTTTGGGGACAGGTCAGGGGCACTCTGGGGACACTCTGGGGTCACTCTGGGGACACTCTGGCTGGCAGGGGACACGCAGGCTCACCCGGTGAGAAGCGAACCACCGAGAGCTGCTCGTTCCCGTCCGAGCCCCCGGCCAGCAGCTGCCGCGTGCCCGTGTCCAGCACCAGCCACCTGCGGGACACCGGGGACAGGGGGACACAGGGGGACACAGGGGGGACACGGGGACACCGGGGGGACACGGGGACACCGGGGGGACAGGGGGACCATGGGCACTGTCCCCCTGTCTCCATGTCCCCATCTCCCTGTGTCCCCTGTTCCCCCCATGTCCCCTAATGTCCCCGTGTCCCCCCCGCGTCTCCGTGTCCCTGTGTCCTTGTCACTCACCTCCCGGTCAGCAGCCCCACGGCCACCACGTGTCCCTGTGTCCCCTAATGTCCCCTCCATGTCCCTGTGTCCCTCCCATGTCCCC
>NW_024374669.1:0-399 GCF_014805655.1 Passer montanus
GTCCAATCCCATTCTGTTTCCTGACCCCAGTCTCAATCCCATCCCAATCCCAATCCCAATTCAGTCCCATTCTGTTTCCTGTCCATCCCAGTCCCATCCCACCTAGGCCGACTCTCTGCCCAGCGCGGGCTCCGATCCCATTCCATCCCAATCCCAAACCTGCCCATCCCCTTTCCTGACCCCGATCCCATCCCAATCCCAATCCCATCCTAATCCCAATTCTAAATCCCAGTCCCATCACACGTAGGCCGACTCGCTGCTCTGCGTCCTGCCCAGCGCCGGCACCGTGGCCGCTGTCGCCGCAGTTGTCACCGTGTCCTTGCGGCGCGCGTCGCCCAGGCTCTGGGATCCCATACCAAATCCATCCCAGTCCCAATCCTGACCCCAATCCAATCCCAA
>NW_024374670.1:0-399 GCF_014805655.1 Passer montanus
ATTTTTTCACCCCAAACCCCCATTTTTCAGGCCAAAATGCTCATTTTTTTCCCAAAATCCCCATTTTTTTCCTCAGACCCCCATTTTTTCCCCAAAATCCCATATCCCCCCCATAATCCTCATTTTTTTCCCCCAAAATCCCATTTTCTTCCCACAAAATCCCATTTTTCCCCCCAAAATCCCCATTTTTTCCCCCAAAAATCCCATTTTTTCCCCAAAAATCCCCCATTTTTCCCCCAAAATCCCATTTTTTTCCAAAATCCCTATTTTTCCCCCCAAAATCCCCTTTTCCCCAAAAAATCCCTTTTTTTCCCCCCAAAATCCCCTTTTTCCCCCCAAGTTTCCCCCCTAACCCTCATTTTTCCCCAAAAAAATCCCAATTTTTCCCCAAAAAATCCC
>NW_024374671.1:0-399 GCF_014805655.1 Passer montanus
TGTCAGTGATTAATCAAGATTATATTTAATATTCAAATAATTGAATTGGCTGTTAAAAATTAGGATTTTATTCCTCTGGGAAGGAATTCTTAGGAAGGACTTCAGAAATTTAGAAATCTGATCATTGAGGTTCCTTAACCATCACTAGAATTTGAAAAAGATTTAGAGACACAGTAGAGACAGAGAGAGAGTGTCCATTTCCCCTACATGTTCTGTAAAGAAAATCCAAAGAGAAAACCACAGCTAGGGGAAACTTAGTACAGCTTCTACATGAGATAACAGGTGGGTACATAATTTCCATTATTATTTATAAAGAACTCCTGTTTTCACTGAGCAAGGGAAAATTTAATCTTACTGTGAAAAGCCCTGGTATTGTGACTACAGTCATGGCACTGAGGA
>NW_024374672.1:0-399 GCF_014805655.1 Passer montanus
GGCTGCACCTCCACTGGTGGGCGGGGCCTGACACAAAGGGGCGGGGCCAGGGGAAATTGGGGAAAAAATGGGGGAAAAAATGAGAAAAAATGGGGGGAAAATGGGGAAAAACAGAAAAAACTGAGAAAAAATGGGGAAAAATGGAGAAAAAATGAGAAAAAATGGGGAAAAATGAAAAAAAAAATGGGGAAAAAAACGGGGAAAAAACAGAAAAAATGGGGAAAAAATGGGTAAAAAACCGGGGAAAAAATGGGAAAAAATGGGGAAAAAACTGAGAAAAAATGTGGGAAAAAAAGAGAAAAAATGGGGAAAAATGGGGAAAAAATGAGAAAAAATGGGGGAAAATGGGGAAAAAACTGAGAAAAAATGTGGGAAAAAAAGAGAAAAAATGGGGAAAAA
>NW_024374673.1:0-399 GCF_014805655.1 Passer montanus
CGCCGCCATTTGGCCGCGCCGCGCTCTGATTGGTCAGCGCCGCCGCGCTGGGCGGGACGGCGGGCGCTGATTGGTGGGCGCGGGGGCCCCGCCCCTTTCCCCTTAGGCGGGCGGGCGGCGGCGCCGGGCGAGGCGCGGGCGGGGGATTTGGGGGGATTTTGGGGATTTTTGGGGTTTTTTTTCGGTTTTTGGGGGGTCCCGGCACGCAGCGAGCCCCGCTCGGGTCGGGATGGCGGCGTTGCCTCCGCGAGAGTTCGCGGCGCAGGTGCTGCCCGGCTGCGTGGTGCCCACGGCGCGGCAGGGCCTGGCCCAGCTCTGGCCGCTGCTGCTGCTCTGCCTCGGGGCGCGGCTGCTGCACCGGCTGCGTGAGTGGGGCCCGGGGGGGACGGGGCACCGGGG
>NW_024374674.1:0-399 GCF_014805655.1 Passer montanus
AGCGCCCGGGGACGGTGCCGGTACCGGTATCGGCGTCACTGCCGGTGCCAGTATCATTGTATCGGTACCGGTACCGGTATCGGTGTCACTGCCCGTGCCAGTATCATTGTATCGGTGCCGGTACCGGCCCGCTCGAGCGTGCGGCTGCAGCTCCAGTACCAGTGCCGGTGTCAGTGCCGGTACCGGTACCAGCGCGGTATCACTGTCACTGTCAGTGCCGGTACCAGTATTGGTACCGGTGTCACTGTTGGTATCAGTGTCACTACCGGTACCGGTACCAGTGTGTCAGTACTGGTACTGGTGCCACTGTCGGTGTCGGTATTGGTATCGGTACCAGTACCAGTACCAGTACCAGGTGCCGGTGTCACTGCCGGTACCGGTATCGGTGTGTCAGTATCA
>NW_024374675.1:0-399 GCF_014805655.1 Passer montanus
CCCAAAATCCAAAATTTTAGCCCAAAATCCAACTGAAAAAATCCAAAACTTCAGCCCAAAATCCAAAATTTTAGCCCAAAATCCAACTGAAAAAATCCAAAACTTCAGCCCAAAATCCACCCCAAAATCAAGAATTCAGCCCCAAAATCCAAAAACTCAGTACCTAATCTAGCCCAAAACCCAAAATTCAGCCCCAAAATCCAAAAATTCAGCTCCAAATCCACCCCAAAATGCAGAATTCAGCCCAAAAATCAAAAATTTCAGCCCCAAATCCAGCCCAAAATCCAAAATTCAGCCCCAAAATTAGTGCCAAAATCCAAAAATTCAGCTCCAAATCCAATCCCCAAATCCAGCCCAAAATTCAGTCCCAAAATCAGCCCCAAATCCAATGAAATGTAA
>NW_024374676.1:0-399 GCF_014805655.1 Passer montanus
TGCGGCCGGGGCGCTCCGAGCCCGCGGGCCGTGCCGGGCGGGAGCTGTCCCGGTGCCAGCCCGTCGCCATCGCGGCTCGGAGCGGGGGCCGCGCCGCTTCCGCCGGATGTCGCCGCGAGGGCTCGGCACCGGGGAGGCGCGTCCTGCCCGAGCGGCGCCGCGATCATCGCCGCCGCCGCTGCTGCTGCTGCTGCCTCCGCTGCCGCCCCTCCCGCCTTCTCCTCCTCGTTGTCCTCGTCCTTCCCCTCCTCTTTCTCCGCGCCGCCTGCGGCCCTGCCCCTCCCCGCCCGCCGCCGCGGCTGTGGCTGACAGGTGAGTGCGGGGGCAGCGGGGCGCGGACCCTCCGCCATCTTCGCGGCCGCCCGAGGGGCTGAGGGGCGCGGGGCTCCGGGCGGGCTC
>NW_024374677.1:0-399 GCF_014805655.1 Passer montanus
TCAATCCAGACCCAGAGAAACTGATACTTCAGTTACTATTAAATTACATAAATTTGTCCCCAGTGCTGGTGTTTATGCAAAGAGGGGATGAAACTGCTCCTGCCCCTCTTGGTACCAGTCTGGGTCCAGCCTCAAACTCCTGCCTGAGCTTTTAAAAAGCAGTAATTCAGACTCTGCTGTCTTTCCACTCCTGTAAAACCCAGTTCTGTAGTTTAACCCAAAATTAAAGATCCATTAAGTTACAGCTAATGTCTGTGGCAGGCTGAGGGCACTGCCCTGGTTTGTAGCCTTATTTACACTCAGGAGGCTACTGGGGCTAAAATGCGTCTCAAATTCTGCATCTTCCACAAGTAACCCTGGCTGCCAGGCAGAACAAATACAGTATAACAGAAAGCAGAA
>NW_024374678.1:0-398 GCF_014805655.1 Passer montanus
CGGGTCACCCCCTCCAGCTGGGTGGGGGTCTTGAGCCCCCCGTATTTCTTCCAGTAGATCCAGCAGGAGGCGCAGAGGCGGCACTGCATGTTGGGGGGGCCCCAGGCGTACCACTGGGGGGACTGGGAGGCTGGGGGGGCAACTGGGGGTTACTGGGAGCACTGGGAGGCTGGGGGGGCACACAGGGATCCCCCCCAAACCCCAGGATGTCTCCAAGACCCCCCCAGACCCCACCCCAGGATCCCCTCAAATGCCAAGGAGCCCCCAAATTGCTGCTCCCCAAACCCCAGAGAGTCCCCAAGACCTCAGGACCCCCCTAAATGTCCTGAAGCCCCCAAAGACCCCCCCCAAATCAAATCCCAGGACCCTCCCAAGACCCCCCCCAAACCCCAGGGGCC
>NW_024374679.1:0-1226 GCF_014805655.1 Passer montanus
TTGGGGGGATTTGAGGAGTTTTGGGGGATTTGGGATTGTTGGGGTTTTGTGGGGTTTGGGGGATTTGGGGGAATTTTGAGGGGGTTTGGGGTGATTTGGGGGGGTTTGGGGGATTTGTGGGGTTTGGATGGATGGGATGGGATTGTGTTGGATGTGGGTGGTGGGAGGTGGTGCCACCCCAGCGAGGTGACAATGCTGGTGTCCCCATGTCCCCGTGGGATTTCAGCCGATTCCTGTGAGGTGACAGTGACAGTGACAGTGCCAGTGCCAGTGCCAGTGCCAATGTCCCTGCAGGAGTTCAGCCGGTTCCTGCATTGTCACCACAGTGTTCCCGTGTCCCTGTGACAGTGACAATGACAGTGACAGTGACAGTGACAATGACAGTGACAATGTCTGTGTCCCCGCAGGAGTTCAGCCGGTTCCTGCGCTGTCACCGCGGTGTCCTAATGTCCCTGTGACAGTGACAGTGACAATGACAGTGACAATGTCTGTGTCCCCGCAGGAGTTCAGCCGGTTCCTGCGCTGTCACCGCGGTGTCACCGTGTCCCTGTGAGGTGACAGTGACAGTGACAGTGCCTGTGTCCCTGCAGGAGTTCAGCCGGTTCCTGCGCTGTCACCGCGGTGTCACCGTGTCCCTGTGAGGTGACAGTGACAGTGACAGTGACAGTGACAGTGACAGTG
This sequence comes from Passer montanus, assembly GCF_014805655.1. Lineage (NCBI taxonomy): Eukaryota > Metazoa > Chordata > Aves > Passeriformes > Passeridae > Passer > Passer montanus. Next base: position 682 of record NW_024374679.1, read on the forward strand.
ACAGTGACAGTGACAGTGACAGTGACAGTGTCCCCGCAGGAGTTCAGCCGGTTCCTGCGCTGTCACCGCGGTGTCACCGTGTCCCTGTCGGACCGCCTGGAGTTCCTCAATGGCTGGTACCTGCTGCTGGTCACCAGCGACGTCCTCACCGTGCTGGGCACCGTGCTCAAGATCGGCATCGAGGCCAAGGTGACACCGGGGACAGTGACACACCTTGGGGACACTGCCAGCCTGGGGACAGTGCCACACCCTGGGGACAGTGTCACACTGGGGACACTGCCACACCCCGGGGACACTGCCAGTCTGGGGACACTGCCACCCCCTGGGGACATTGTCACACTGGGGACACTGCCAGCCCCTGGGGACATTGTCACCCACCCTGGGGGGACACTGCCAGCCTGGGGACAATGGGAGGGGACATTGTCACTGCCTGGGGACACGGTGGTGGCACTGTCCCCGTGTCCCCACAGAACTTCTCGGGGTACGACGTGTGCAGCATCCTGCTGGGGACATCGACGCTGCTCGTGTGGGTCGGGGTCATTCGC
>NW_024374679.1:1947-8615 GCF_014805655.1 Passer montanus
TAAACCCCATTCCCACCCCCCAGTCCCCATTTCCCCACCCCAAATCCCCGTTTTCCCACCCCAAACCCCCGTTTTCCCCTCCCCACTCGCTGATAATTCCCGTTTTTCCCGATTTCCCCATTTTTCACCCCAGATCCTGATCGTGACGCTGCGCATGGTGTCCCCGACGTGACACTCTCCCCACACTTGGATAATCCCATTTCCCCACCCCAACTCCCCATTTTCCCACCCCAAATCCCCATTTCCCCACCCCAAATCCCCGTTTTCCCACCCCAAACCCCCGTTTTCCCCTCCCCACTCGCTGATAATTCCCGTTTTTCCCGATTTCCCCGTTTTTCACCCCAGATCCTGATCGTGACGCTGCGCGTGGCGCTGCCCAACGTGATGCGCTTCTGCTGCTGCGTGGCCGTGATTTATTTGGGGTATTGCTTCTGCGGCTGGATCGTGCTGGGCCCGCACCACGTCAAGGTGGGTCCAGGCGGCCCCAAATCCCCGTTTGGGGTTTGGGAGATTCCCAAATTTTGGGTTTGGAGTTTGGGAATTCCCAAATTTCAGGTTTGGGGTTGGGATGTTCTCCAGTCCTGGGTTTGGGGTCGGGTTCCTTCCCAAATCTCTGTGCTGGGCCTGCACCACGTCAAGGTGGGTCTGGGTGGCCCCAAATCCCAGTTTGGGGTCGGGAGATTCCCAAATTTTGGGTTTGGCTTTTGGGAATTCCCAGATTTTGGGTTTGGGGTCAGGGGATTCACAGATTTCAGGTGTGGGGGTCGGGATGTTCTCCAGTCCTGGGTTTGGGGTTGGGTTCCTTCCAAAATCCATGGATGAAATGTGGGTGACACACAGGTGACACACAGGTGACACACAGGTGACACACAGGTGACACACAGGTGACACACAGGTGACACACAGGTGACACACAGGTGACACACAGGTGACACAGGTGACACACAGGTGTCTGTCCCCAGTTCCGCTCGCTGTCCATGGTGTCCGAGTGCCTCTTCTCGCTGGTCAATGGCGATGACAGGGGTTACAGGTTACAGGTGTGACAGCTCACACAGGTGACACACAGGTGACACAGGTGACACACAGGTGTCTGTCCCCAGTTCCGGTCCCTCTCCATGGTGTCCGAGTGCCTCTTCTCGCTGGTCTTATCTCACCTGGGTGAGTTATCTGTGTGTGTGTTACCTGTGTGTGATCTCATCACTGGCTTCTACGACACCATCAAGGTGAGCGCAACAGGTGGGACCTCACCTGGGCGTGACGTCACCTGTGTGACATCACCTGTGTGACATCACCTGTGTGTGTTATCTGTGTGTGGCATCATCTGTGTGTGACGTTACCTGTGTGTGATCTCATCACCGGCTCCTACGACACCATCAAGGTGAGCGCGACAGGTGGGACCTCACCTGGGTGTGACATCGCCTGTGTGTGACATCATCTGTGTGTGTTACCTGTGTGTGACATCATCTGTGTGTGACGTCACCTGTGTGTGACATCACCTGTGTGTGTTACCTCTCCTGTCCCCTGTCCCCAGCACCAGTCGGAGGCTGTCCCCCCGGTGTCCCAGCTCCTGTCCCATGTCACATGTCCCTGACGTGTCCCTGACGTGTCCCCTGTGTGTCCCCAGCACCAGTCCGAGGCTGTCCCCCCGGTGTCCCAGCTCCACGCCTTCATCGCTCAGTGCCGGGACAGCCCCGGATCCGGAAAGTTCCGCCGGGACAGCTCCGGCTCCTGCCCCGGCCTCTGCTGCTGCCCCCGGTCGGGGACACGTTGAGGGGGCTTGGGGACACTTTGGGGGGGTTTGGGGACATTGCAGGGGTTTTGGGGACATTTCAGGGGGTTTGGGGACACTTTGAGGGGGTTTGGGGACACTTTGGGGGACATTTCAGGGGGGTTTGGGGACACTTCGGGGGCACTCTGGGGGCTTTGGGGACACTTTGGGGACACTCCAGGGGGGTTTGGGGACGCTTTGGGGGGTGTTTGGGGGATTTTGGGATGTTTTAGGGTTTTTTGAGGGGTTTTGGGGGAGGTTTTGGGAGACTTTGGGACTTTTGGGGGGATTTTTGGGACCTTTGGGGGATTTTGGGGGGATTTGGGGTGATTTCACCAAGTTTTGGGACACTTTGAGGGGATTTGGGGAGGTTTCAGAGGATTTTGGGACCTTTTCGGGGATTTGGGGGGGATTTTGAAGATTTTTGGGGAGGTTTTGGGGTATTTGGGTGAGGTTTTAGGGGATTTGGGGACATTTTGGGGTGGATTTTGGGAGATTTCAGGGAGTTTTGAGACACTTGGGGGTTTTGGGGTGGGGATTTTGGGGGGATTTTGGGTGACATCACCTGTGTGACATCACCTGTGTGTGTTATCTGTGTGTGGCATCATCTGTGTGTGACGTTACCTGTGTGTGATCTCATCACCGGCTCCTACGACACCATCAAGGTGAGCGCGACAGGTGGGACCTCACCTGGGTGTGACATCGCCTGTGTGTGACATCATCTGTGTGTGTTACCTGTGTGTGACATCACCTGTGTGTGTTACCTGTGTGTGACATCACCTGTGTGTGTTACCTGTGTGTGATCTCATCCCTGGCTCCTACGACACCATCAAGGTGAGCGGGACCTCGCCTGGGCGTGACGTCACCTGTGTGACATCACCTGTGTGACATCACCTGTGTGTGTTACCTGTGTGTGTTATCTCACCTGGGTGAGTTATCTGTGTGTGTGTTACCTGTGTGTGATCTCATCACTGGCTTCTACGACACCATCAAGGTGAGCGCAACAGGTGGGACCTCACCTGGGCGTGACGTCACCTGTGTGACATCACCTGTGTGACATCACCTGTGTGACATCACCTGTGTGTGTTATCTGTGTGTGGCATCATCTGTGTGTGACGTTACCTGTGTGTGATCTCATCACCGGCTCCTACGACACCATCAAGGTGAGCGCGACAGGTGGGACCTCACCTGGGTGTGACATCGCCTGTGTGTGACATCATCTGTGTGTGTTACCTGTGTGTGACATCATCTGTGTGTGACGTCACCTGTGTGTGACATCACCTGTGTGTGTTACCTCTCCTGTCCCCTGTCCCCAGCACCAGTCGGAGGCTGTCCCCCCGGTGTCCCAGCTCCTGTCCCATGTCACATGTCCCTGACGTGTCCCTGACGTGTCCCCATGTCCCCAGCACCAGTCGGAGGCTGTCCCCCCGGTGTCGCAGCTCCACGCCTTCATCGCTCAGTGCCGGGACAGCCCTGGATCCGGAAAGTTCCGCCGGGACAGCTCCGGCTCCTGCCCCGGCCTCTGCTGCTGCCCCCGGTCGGGGACACGTTGAGGGGGCTTGGGGACACTTTGGGGGGGTTTGGGGACATTGCAGGGGTTTTGGGGACATTTCAGGGGGTTTGGGGACACTTTGAGGGGGTTTGGGGACACTTTGGGGCCCCTAAAAACTGCCCAAAAAACCCCAAAATCCCCTAAAAAAACCTCCAAAATCCTCTAAAACACCCCAAAATCCCCTAAAAAACCCCAAAATCCCCTAAAAAAACCTCCAAAATCCTCTAAAACACCCCAAAATCCCCTAAAAAACCCCAAAATCCCCTAAAAAAACCTCCAAAATCCTCTAAAACACCCCAAAATCCCCTAAAAAACCCCAAAACCCCCTTAAAAACCCCCAAAATTCCTAAAAAACCCCCAAAATCTCCTAAAAAAAAACCCCAAATCCCCTAAAAAGCCCCAAATTCCCTAAACCCTCCCCCAAATCTCCTAAAAAAACCCCAAAATCTCCTAAAAAACCCAAAAATCTCCTAAAATAACCCCAAAAATCTCCTAAAAAAACCTCCAAAACCCCCTAAAAAACCCCAAATCCCCTAAAAACCCCAAAATCCCCTAAAAACCCCAAATTGTGTCCCCGCAGGGCCCCCGCGCAGGACGACGCGCTCGTGGTGAACTGAGGGGACACCGGGGGGACGCCCCAAAAACCCCAAAACTTTAATTTATTTTCTGCTTTCACCGCCCGGGACCCCAAATCTGGGACCCCCAGGGTGGATTTGGGGGGTGGGGAGGGATTTTGGGGTCCCCAAAGCCATTTTTGGGGACATTTTGTGTCCCTAAATTGGGGACATTTTGGGAGCCCAAAATAATGATCATTTCTGGGGACATTTTGGGGTCCCCAAAGCCATTTTTGGGAAACTTTGGGGTCCCCAAAGCCATTTTTGGGGACATTTTGTGTCCCTAAATCCATTTTTGGGGACATTTTGGGAACCCAAAAATCATTTTTTGGGGTAAATTTGGAACTTTGGGACCCCAAAATCCTTTTTTGGGGACACTTTAGGACTCCCAAATCCGTTTTTGGGGACATTTTTGGGTCCCCAAATCCATTTTTGGGGACATTTTGGGACCCCCAAATCAGGATTTTTTTGGGTAATTGGGAATTTTAGGACTTCCAAATCCATTTTTGGGGACATTTTGGGAGCCCAAAATAATTTTTTGGGGTAAATTTGGAACCTTGTGACCCCAAAATCCATTTTTGTGGACATTTTGGGGTCCCTAAATCCATTTTTGGGGACATTTTGGGAGCCCAAAATAATTTTTTGGGGTAAATTTGGAACCTTGTGACCCCAAAATCCATTTTTGTGGACATTTTGGGGTCCCTAAATCCATTTTTGGGGACATTTTGGGAGCCCAAAATAATTTTTTGGGGTAAATTTGGAACCTTGTGACCCCAAAATCCATTTTTGTGGACATTTTGGGGTCCCTAAATCCATTTTTGGGGACATTTTGGGAGCCCAAAATAATTTTTTGGGGTAAATTTGGAACCTTGTGACCCCAAAATCCATTTTTGTGGACATTTTGGGGTCCCTAAATCCAATTTTAGGGACATTTTGGGGTCCCTAAATCCATTTTTGGGGACATTTTGGGAGCCCAAAATAATTTTTTGGGGTAAATTTGGAACCTTGTGACCCCAAAATCCATTTTTGTGGACATTTTGGGGTCCCTAAATCCAATTTTAGGGACATTTTGGGGTCCCTAAATCCATTTTTGGGGACATTTTGGGAGCCCAAAATAATTTTTTGGGGTAAATTTGGAACCTTGTGACCCCAAAATCCATTTTTGTGGACATTTTGGGGTCCCTAAATCCAATTTTAGGGACATTTTGGGGTCCCTAAATCCATTTTTGGGGACATTTTGGGAGCCCAAAATAATTTTTTGGGGTAAATTTGGAACCTTGTGACCCCAAAATCCATTTTTGTGGACATTTTGGGGTCCCTAAATCCAATTTTAGGGACATTTTGGGGTCCCTAAATCCATTTTTGGGGACATTTTGGGAGCCCAAAATAATTTTTTGGGGTAAATTTGGAACCTTGTGACCCCAAAATCCATTTTTGTGGACATTTTGGGGTCCCTAAATCCAATTTTAGGGACATTTTGGGGTAATTGGGAATTTTAGGACTTCCAAATCCATTTTTGGGGACATTTTGGGAGCCCAAAATAATTTTTTGGGGTAAATTTGGAACCTTGTGACCCCAAAATCCATTTTTGTGGACATTTTGGGGTCCCTAAATCCATTTTTGGGGACATTTTGGGAGCCCAAAATAATTTTTTGGGGTAAATTTGGAACCTTGTGACCCCAAAATCCATTTTTGGGGACATTTTGGGGTCCCCAAATCCATTTTTGGTGTCCCAAATCCTCTTTTGGGGACACTCCGTGACCTCGTCCCGTCCCTGGGGTCACCGCAGCGGCTCTGGCACCCAAAACTCTCCCTTTTCACCCCAAAATTCGGGGCTGTGCCACACCCTGGGCGGGGGTTTGCGTCCCCACGGGGACAATAGTTTTTGGGGACATTTTTGGGTCCCCAAATCCATTTTTGGGGACATTTTGGGGTTCCCAAATCAGGATTTTTTTGGGTAATTGGGAATTTTAGGACTCCAAAATCCATTTCTGGGGACATTTTGGGGTCCCTAAATCCAATTTTAGGGACATTTTGGGGTCCCTAAATCCGTTTTTGGGGACATTTTGGGGTCCCTAAATCCAATTTTAGGGACATTTTGGGGTCCCTAAATCCATTTCTGGGGACATTTTGGGGTCCCCAAATCCATTTTTGGGGGTAAATTTGGAACCTCGTGACCCCAAAATCCATTTTTGGGGACATTTTGGGGTCCCTAAGTCCATTTTTGGGGTCCCAAATCCTCTTGTCCCTGGGGTCACCGCAGCGGCTCTGGCACCCAAAACTCTCCCTTTTCACCCCAAAATTCGGGGCTGTGCCACACCCTGGGCGGGGGTTTGCGTCCCCACGGGGACAATAAAGGTGACCTGAGACACGAGGGCGCTGGGTGGCCTTGGGGACCCCCGCTCCTAGAATGGTACAGCCCTGCGCCCCCCTCCTTTCAGTGGTACAACCCACTTTGGTGTCCCCCCCATGCTTTACATGGTACGCCCCACACCCCCCCTCCCGCGCTCACAGTGGTACCTCCCATCTCCCCTTAGTGGTACTTCCCATCTCCCCCCGTCTCCGCTCAGTGGTACGTCCCACTCCCCCTCAGTGGTGCTTCCCACTCGCTCTCAGTGGTACCTCCCGCCTCCCCCCGTCTCCCCTCAGTGGTACCTCCCACTCCCCCCTCACCGCTCCTTTCCCCCCCTGAGTCCTCCCCGTTCCCCCCCCGCCGCCTCTCCCGGTACCGCCC
>NW_024374680.1:0-398 GCF_014805655.1 Passer montanus
CGTTACCCCCTAAGGAGTGAGTAAGGGGTAAGGAGTGCGTAAGGGGTGAGTAAGGAGTGAGTAAGGCATAAGGGGTGAGTAAGGGGTGAGTAAGGAGTGAGTAAGGGGTGAGTAAGGGCGAGCAGGGATGAATAAGGTGTGAGTAAGGGGTGAGCAGGGGTGACCACAGTGTGTTACCCCCTAAGGAGTGAGTAAGAGGTGAGTAAGGGGTGAGTAAGGCTTGAGTAAGGGGTGAGTAAGGCGTAAGGGGTAAGGAGTGAGTAGGGGCGAGCAGGGGTGACTGCAGCGCGCTACCACCCAAGAAGTAAGGGCTGAGTAAGGGCTGAGTAAGGAGTGAGTAAGGGCTGAGTAAGGGCTGAGTAAGGGTGACAGCAGCGCGTTACCCCCTAAGGAGTGAG
>NW_024374681.1:0-2424 GCF_014805655.1 Passer montanus
TACAGCATTATACAAAAGCAAAAAAAAAAAGATGCACCACTACAAGACTCCCCCTTTTTTGTTAAAAAAAAAGCAAAAAAATGAGGGAGAAATACAGTGGTCTTAAACACTCTCGTCTACCGAGTCGTTGCTATCAGATGGTCTTTCAGGTAAGTGCATCTCTTCATATAGGTCTGTCTCCGGAGGCTCTTCTACGACCGCAACTCGATTGACGGAGATTGAGGTTGTCAGCTTAACTAAAAGTCCTTTTAACATTGTCCATATAATGGAAGCTGACAAACAAACTAATAAAATAACGAATAAAATAATAACAACACTCTTTAACACGGATGCAGCCCAACTGGAAACCCCCCAACCTTCAAACAAGTTCCCCAACCAGTCCGCAGTCTTCTGTTTGATATCAGAAACCATGCCGCGGATCTTGTCGATTGAAGTCCAGGCGTCCTCGGCTTTTGATGATAAATTTAAACAACACAGACCCTCAAACTCTTCGCAGCGGTGGTCGTGCAGCAATAATAGATAGTCGATGGCTGCACGATTCTGGAGAGTGGCCTGCCTTGTAACCTCTTCATCTTTAAGGAGGTTGCTCAGGGCATTGGATGTTAAATTTGCCTGTTTCGCCACCCAACACTCTAGGTGTGCCAATTCTCCTAGAGACTTAGCAATGGATACCCAAGGCAAAAACAGGGTCCATGCTACACTTTCGGGCTGTGACCAATGAGTAATTTCGGCGTCGCAGCTAGAGTCTAATTCTTTTAGGTCCCTAGGGACTCGGGCTGAATTGACTGCGACACTTTTTCTTTTCCAATTATCAATTTGGGTTTTGTTGGGTGCAAACAGGGACATCCTCCCAAACGTGCATGGGCCTCCGGCCAGAGAAGAGGGAATGCCTGCCCAAGCTTTGTCTCCGCAAATCATAAAAAAGCCCTTAGGGAGGGAGCGGGGCTGTTTCCAGGGGGTGATTGAAGTGGAGATTATAACAACTGAAGAACACCAGTTCTCTGCCGTGTACGCCGGTTTAGGATGGTAAGCTGTTTTTTCCGCATCACGGTCAGGGAACGGCAAAAACGTAAAACATAAAGAGGCTGCGGAGGAGCCAATTAACTTAAATTCTTGGGGTTCGGAACCACTGCTGTTAAGATCGTTCACGAACTTTCTCCAGCTGGCATTGAGGGTGGAATCTGGGACACGATAGATGCTTTTATCAAAGGTAAACAAGTACGTACGAAAGGGCTGGGGAAGGCCAGCCAGAGAAACAGGGATTCCCACAAGGCAGGTGGAAAGAGGGTCTGATGCCGTAGTTGACGTCAGGCACAGATGGTCCTGGCCGAGGGCGCCGGCTAAGGTCTTCCAAACATTTTCTTTTGGCTGGGGGACGATCCAAGGGCTCAACGATGGCAGGAGGGCCCACAGGATTCCAAGCATGATGTTGATGCGGAGGGACAGCTGGGGGTTCATTTGGCTGGTGAAAACAACATAAAAAACATAGTTAATTTAATTTAAAACTGGGCCCACTCAGGGAAGGAGAGGGAGGTCTCCTTCAAATGGCTTTCTCCTTCGCCTCCAGCAGGCTTCCTTCACCTGCGCTGAATTGACCTTGACCGGGGGCTTGATGGCGGTGTACGGCCGCACCCACCTGGAGGGAATCCATTTGGGACCTGAGGGAGTAGAGACGCATGCGTATCCCCTTCCCCAGGTGACCAAATCATAGGGTCCCTCCGTCCGCCAGGTCTCGGGGTCCTTGACAAGAACTGGCGGTCTCTGTTTCGGCTGCATGAATGAATTTTGATGAAAGTGCCGAATTATGGGAGGATTCAGATTGTCGAAGGAGCAGTTAAGAAAGTTGATCCCCAACAACAACGAACTCGCCACGGGTTCGTCGCCAGGTACCTTGCTCCTCAGGCTTGACGGTGATCAAAATCGCCTCCGACGATTTTAGGTGGAGGGGCTCCGTCAAGTGCAGCCGAAATGGCGAGTGGATTGAAGATGTTGTCAAAATCGGCCGTGCCACCACCTGAAACGAATCAGAAAATAAAGACATGTCAGTTTTTGATTTGGTCAAGTCCGGTAAAAGGTCACAATCAGCAGCAGGTGCCCCCTGCCGGAGACTCTCCTCCGTTTTTCCCCCCCCGCTCGATGTTGTTTGGGCACCTTCCCGATTTGTTTCTTGGCGCGGGGAGGTGACGCGCTCCGCAATTAGTTTTTTCGCAGAGGCCCGGGTGTCCCCTGAGGCTGAGACCTTTGCTTGAATTCGTAAAACTCCTGCTTCAGAGGGCACTCGGGCATCCAATGTCCTAATTTACCACATAAGTGGCATGGATTTTGGGACTTCCTGGAGGGTCCTGGAGTGGGTGGATGAGGCGAAGTTGTGGCGGCGATCATTGAGTGCTCTTCGGTTTCTGCAACGGCGACACGGCGAGATGG
>NW_024374682.1:0-398 GCF_014805655.1 Passer montanus
GTTTTTGTTTGGTTTTTTAGAAATGACTGATGAAGTTGGCATAGCCACACTCAAGATAATGTAAACCAAACTCGACTTTCCAGAAATTCCTTTCGGCTGGGTGTAGCTGCATCCCCCAGGCTCAGGATCACTAGTATATTTTCAGGTTTTGCTCTGCGTATCATCCTGCCCAGACTCCGCTTGGTGTTTCACAAATGGAGAAGACAATGGACAGTGTGCCAAGCTTCCTTTCCAACAGAAAAACCTGGGTCAGCATGACAGAAAAGAAGAAAAAAAAATCACCAGTTAAAACAGAACCAGTGTCCCACCATCTTCCCATCTACTGTTATTAGTTTTGTACATTTAGAGGCAAGCCTGGGTTTAAAGCTTGCGTCTCTGAGTTCCTGATGCTATTTGCT
>NW_024374683.1:0-398 GCF_014805655.1 Passer montanus
GAGACCCCCGGGAGGAGCATGGAGACCCCTGAGACCCCCGGGAGGGGCGCTGAGACCCACAGAGACCCCGGGGAGGGGCACTGAGACCCCTGAGACCCCTGGGAGGGGCACTGAGACCCCCTGAGGGGCACTGAGAGCCCCCCGAGACCCCTGGGAGGGGCACTGAGACCCCCTGAGACCCCCGGGAGGGGCATGGAGACCCCCGGAAGGGGCACTGAGAGCCCCCAGAGACCCCTGGGAGGGGCATGGAGACCCCCAGGAGGAGCACTGAGACCCCCGGGAGGAGCACTGAGACTCCCAGAGACCCCCAGGAGGGTCCCAGAGCCCACCTTCAGAGGGGGGCTCGAAGCCGCAGTCCACGACGGCGCACAGCAGCTCGGGTTTGAGCAGCCACAGAG
>NW_024374684.1:0-398 GCF_014805655.1 Passer montanus
TTATTAATGGCAGAGAATTGTTATTAATGATGATCTCCCCCAGACATTTCCCTTCAGAGGGGTTTTCAGTGCACCTGATCCCTTTTTCTCCCAACATTCCATTGTTTCCCTGCCTCATCCTCAATAACCAAACTCTGCACTTTGGATGCCTTGCCCTGCCCAGGCTGGGTTTTCTTTTTAACCGGGGAAACCCTTTGGAATTGCTTCTTTCTTATGGAACAGCTCCTGCATCTTTTGGGGTCTCTGACTGCTGAGTGGGCCAACCCTTGGGGCATTTTGGTTTCCTGAGAGACCCTGAGGCTTCATTGAGTGTTTGATCAGCTGTTGTGACCCTCTGGGTTTGTTGGAGCCCATCTTTTCCCCCAGGATCACAGGAACAGCTGATCTGCTGCAGTGTG
>NW_024374685.1:0-476 GCF_014805655.1 Passer montanus
TTGTGGTTTCCTCCTCCAGACTGCCCAGTTTCGGGGAACGTGTCACCCCAGGTGTTTGGGTAAGCTAGGATGGGGGTACCTGTGCACAGAGCAGGTCCCACTTAGAGGTCTGTACGCACTTTGTGTGTGTAAAGGCAGCTCCCTCAGGGCCCTTTCCCGTGGGATTCCATCTGGGGGCAGGGCCGAGCAGAGCCTCATCAGTGACACTTCACTAGGTGGCACCAGACACCAGCGCTGCGAGCGTGAGGCCGGGCTGCGGGCACCCCGAGCCGGCCCGGGACTGAGGGGAGCTCCGGCAGGGATGGATGGATGGATGGATGGATGGATGGATGGATGGATGGATGGATGGATGGATGGATGATGGATGGATGGATGGATGGATGGATGGGGGATGGATGATGAATGGATGATGGATGGAGGATGGATGATGGATGGATGGATGGATGGATGGATGGATGGATGGATGGATGGATGGA
>NW_024374685.1:1284-2548 GCF_014805655.1 Passer montanus
TCCTGCTGGGGCAAGAGGATGAAAGCAGCCTGGCCTCACCCCTGCAGTGTGGGTAGGGGCTGGCTTGGGGGACAAAATCCATCCAGAGGCACACAGCCTCCAGAGGGAGAGAGCAGTGGGAAGGGACTGGAAGAAAACGTGCCAGGCTGCTTTAGGAAGGCTGCAAGGGGCCCTGGAGAGCAGCGTGTCCTCCAGGCCCTCCCAGCTGGACAGGGCTGTGGAAGGGACTGGCCCTGCCTGCCCAGGGACACGCCGAAGGCAGAGCCTCCCTGGGAATGCCCTACTTGGGGCTCATCAGGAGAGCAGAGGAGGGGGTTACACATACCCAAACCCCAAGTGGTGCTCAGCCCCTCATTCAGCCTGAGCTGGTGGGGAAAATTCAGCTGAAGGATCTGGGAAAGCCTCAAGCCAGGGCAACAAAACCTCAGCTCCAAGGGGTTACTCTTATTTTTGTACAAAACTTCAGGAAGTGCCAAGGAACACCAGCAGAAGAGAGCGTGCACAGCCTGAGGGTCCTGCTGGCCCCTGTGCCGTGGCAGAAGCAGGCACTGCCAGCACCCACTGCAGGGCAGAGCATCGCCCAGCCTAATGCCCAACGGGGCCCTGCCAGCCCTGCCCAGCCCTGCTGCTGCCAGGCTTGCTGAGAATGCCCCAGACCCGACTGGGGGAGGAGGTTGTGTGCCTGCACACCCCGAGGGAACTGAGGGGAGCTGGGCCAATGATCCCCATGGCCAGGCACGGGCAAAGCAATCTGCGACAGCACCGGCTGGCCAGATTTCACACCACGCACAAACACAGCCGGGTGAAGGCTCTGGCTGTGGCATTGACACCTTGCATGGTCCATTGGAGATACTGGAAGATTTCTGGCTGAAACTGGGGAGAGCATCTGCTGGAGGGAGTCCTTCTATGTGCATGTTGATGTAGCTGACCGTTTCTCTGTGGAGCAACTGGAAGAAAGCAAAGCTCAGAAATTCCTGTCTGAGGAGGAGGAAGTCCTATGGTGAAAAAAACCAACTCTTTGCTTAGCCTGGCCACGGGAGGGAGGGGGAACCAGAGCTCATGTGGGCTGGAAGGCTGAGAACGCCCAGCGATCCGGCATGGACACATAATGCACCGGGAGCTCATCAGCCAAACTCAGTGTGAGAATAGACATTGCTTCTGCCCGCAGGTCCTTGTAGGGGAAACTCCCTGGCAGCAGTCCAGTCCTCTGCTCAGGGAGAGCTGTGCCACACAATCTGGGAGAGGCTGAGCCCAGCGCCCCCGC
>NW_024374686.1:0-398 GCF_014805655.1 Passer montanus
GGGAGCCGGGGGGGCCCCCGGGGGGGGGCGCGGGGGGCGCGGCGCCCCCTCCCCCGCTGCGGCCCCGGCTGGCGTTCCACACGCAGCTGGCCCACGGCAGCGCCACCGGCCGCGTGGAGGGCTTCGGGAACGTGCGGGAGCTGTACGGCAAGATCGGGGAGGCCTTCGGCATCCCCCCCAGCGAGGTGAGACTGGGATGGACTGGGTTATACTGGGTTATAATACTGGGTTATACTGGGATATACTGGGATGGGCTTCGGGAACGTGCGGGAGCTGTACGGCAAGATCGGGGAGGCCTTCGGCATCCCCCCCAGCGAGGTGAGACTGGGATATACTGGGATATACTGGGATGTACTGGGAATGGATTGGGATAGACTGAGTTATACTGGGTTATACTG
>NW_024374687.1:0-398 GCF_014805655.1 Passer montanus
GGAAAATGGGGGAAAAAATGGGGAAAATACATGGAAATATGGGGGAAATGTGGGGAAGAACGGGTTAAAAGTGGGGGAAATGGAGTTTGGGGTTACTGGTTTGTACTGGTTTGTACTGGGAGGGACTGGGAGGCGGAAAAACGGGGAGAAAAGGTGAAAAAATGGGGAAAATAGGTGAAAATATGGGGAAATGTGGGGAAGAAAGGGTTAAAACTGGAGAGGAAAGGGTTAAAAATGGGGGGAATGGGAACTGGGGTTACTGGTTTGTACTGGGAGGGGACTGGGAGGGGCTGGGAGGTGAAAAAACGGGGAGAAAAGGTGGAAAAATGGGGAAAATGGGTGAAAAAATGGAGGAAAGAGGTGAAAAATTGGGGGAAATGTGGGGAAGAAAGGGTTAA
>NW_024374688.1:0-398 GCF_014805655.1 Passer montanus
TATGTGGAGTAAGAAATCCTGAATTTGTTCTTTGTAGAAATTCCTTTTTTTTTAATTTATTTGGAGTAAAAAAACCTGAATTTTTTGTTTACAGAAATTTCTTCCTCTTATTGTTTACTGAATTTCTTCCTCTTAATTTAAGCGGAGTAAGAAAAGCTGAATTTTTGTTTGCAGAAACTTTTTCCTTCTTTATGTGGAGTAAAAAAACCCCAAATTTTTATTTATAGACATTTTTTCTTCCTTTTTTATTGGGAGTAATAAAACCTCAATTTATTTTTTACAGAAATTTCCTCCTTCTTTATTTATTTAAGTAGAATAAGAAATTGTGAATTTCTTATTTACAGAAATTTCTTTCTCTTATATTTATGTGGAGCAAGAAAACCTGAATTTGTTCTTTA
>NW_024374689.1:0-398 GCF_014805655.1 Passer montanus
CGGGCAGGGCCAGGCACAGGAGCCGTGGCAGGGGCTGGGCAGGGTCCGGCTCGGGGGCACTCTGCTGCGGGGCGGGGGTGGCCGAGAACGGGCAGGAGGAGCCCGGGCAGCTGCCGGGGCTCCTCGCCCGCCGTGTCCGAGCGGGGCTGCCCGGAACCCCCCGGCAGGCGGGCCGGGCCGGGCAGCGGGAGCGGAGCAAAGAGCAGGCGAGAGCCGGTGAGGATTGCAGTGCGAGGCAGCTTTTATTGGCGTGCGGGGGCAGGGACAAGGCAGCGGAGCGGGGCCCGGGCCGAGCGCTCCCCGCGGGTCCCGGCCGCGGGCAGAGCAGGAGCCGAGGCGGGGCCGTGCCGGGAGCGGGCAGCGATCGCTGCGGGGCTCCGAGCGCGGCGGGGAGGCGG
>NW_024374690.1:0-2490 GCF_014805655.1 Passer montanus
GGGGATTTTGGGAGATTTCGGGACATTTTGGGACATTTTGGGGTCATTTGGAGTCACTTTGGGGACACTTGATGACATTTGGGGTCATTTTGGGGACATTTTGGGGAGATTTTGGGACATTTCGGGGACATTTTGGGAGATTTGGGATTTTTGGGGACAAATTTGGGGAGATTTGGGGAGATTTTGGGACATTTTGGGGAGATTTCAGGAGATTTGGGATATTTGGGGAGATTTGGGACATTTTGGGGAGATTTCAGGAGATTTGGGATATTTGGGGAGATTTTGGGATATTTTTGGGAGATTTCGGGAGATTTGGGATATTTTGGGGACATTTTGGGACAAATTTCGGGAGATTTTGGGACATTTTGGGGACATTTCAGGAGATTTGGGATTTTTGGGGACAAATTTGGGGAGATTTGGGGACATTTTGGGAGATTTGAGATATTTTGGGGAGATTTTGGGATATTTTGGTGAGATTTCGGGAGATTTAGGGACATTTTGGGGAGATTTCGGGGACATTTCGGGAGATTTGGGATTTTTGGGGACATTTTTGGGGAGATTTTGGGACATTTTGGGAAGATTTGGGACATTTGGGGAGATTTTGGGACATTTTGGGGTCATTTTGGGGGGATTTGGGGGATTTTTGGGGACATTTGGGGGACATTTCGGGAGATTTGGGGACATTTGGGGACACTGGGGACATTGGGGGACATTTTGGTGGCATTTTTTGACATTGGTGACATCAGGTGACATTTGGGGACATTTTTGGTGACATTTTGGGGCATTTGGGGACATTTGGGGACACTTTGGGGACAAATTTGGGACATCTGGGGACATTTTGTGACATTTGGGGAGATTTGGGGACACTGGGGACACTTTGGGGACATTTTTTTGACATTTGAGGACATTTTGGTGACATCAGGTGACATTTGGTCACACTTGATGACATCTGGTGACATTTGATGACATTTTTTGACATTTTTTACATTTTTTGACATTTTTTGACATTTTGGTGACATTTGATGACACTTGGTGACATTTTTTGACATTTTTTGACATTCTTGTGACTTTTTTTACATTTTGGTGATATTTTGGGGACATCGCGGTGACATTTTGTTACATTTGCTGACTTTTTTTTACTTTTATGACTTTTTTTGACATTTTGGTGACTTTTCGTCATTTGGTGACATTTGGTGACATTTTGGTGACATTTTAATGACATTTTTTGACATTTTTGTGACTTTTTGGACATTTTTTGACATTTCGGGGACATTTTGTGACTTTTTTGACATTTTTTGACATGTGGGTGACATTTTATGACATTTTTTGACGTTTTTTGACATCCTTGTGACACTTTTTGACATTTTGGTGACATTTTGTGACTTTTTTTACATTTTGTAACATTTTTTGACATTTTGAGTACATTTTATGACATTTTTTGACATTCTTGTGACACTCTGGTAACATTTTGCTGACATTTTTTGACATTTTGGTGACTTTTATGACATTTTTTTGACATTTGGTGACATTTTTTGACATTTTGAGGACTTTTTTTGACATTTTGGTGACTTTTTAGTCATTTGGTGACATTTGGTGACATTTTAATGACATTTTAATGACATTTTGGTGACTTTTCTGACATTTTTGACATTCTGGTGACATTTTTGTGACATTTTTGTGACATTTTGGTGACTTTTTGACATTCTGGTGACATTTTTTGACACATTAATGACATTTTGAGTACATTTTTTGGCATTCTGGTGACATTTTTTGACACGTTAATGACATTTTTTGACATTTTTTGACATTCTGGTGACATTTTTTGACACGTTAATGACATTTTTTGACTTTTTTTGACGTTTTGGTGACATTTTAATGACATCTGGCGGCGTTCCGTCCCCAGCCGCGCTGTCGCTGTCGCTGTCGCTGTCCCTGGACCTGGAGGCCCCCGCGCTCTTCCGGGGGGACCCCGGGGGCGGCTTCGGCGCCAGCGTGGCCCAGCTGGGGACCGGCAGCTCGGGATGGTAACGGGGACCCCAAAATCACCCCAAAAATATCCCTGAAATAACCCGAAAATATCCCTGAAATCCCCCAAAAATCACCCCCAAAATCACCCCAAAATCCCCCCCAGCGTGGCCCAGCTGGGGACCGGCAGCTCGGGATGGTAACGGGGACCCCGAAATCCCCCGGAATCACCCCAAAAATATCCCTGAAATCACCCCAAAAATATCCCTAAAATACCCCGAAATCACCCCAAAAATATCCCTGAAATCCCCCCAAAAATATCCCTAAAATACCTCAAAAATCACCCCGAAAATATCCCTGAAATCCCCCCCAAAATATCCCTTAAATCCCCCAAAAATCACCCCAAAAATATCCCTGAAAATATCCCGAAATCACCCCAAAAATATCCCTGAAATATCCCGAAATCACCCCAAAAATATCCCTGAAATATCCCGAAATCACCCCAAAAATATCCCTGAAATCACC
>NW_024374690.1:2521-3698 GCF_014805655.1 Passer montanus
CCCCAAATTGGGCCCCCCTCAGGTGAGACCCCTCCCCAAACTGGAGCCCCCAAAGGGGGAAGCCCCGAATTTGGGGAGGGGTCTGAGGCTGGGTCCCCCCAGGCCCCCCCGGAGCCGTGAACGCCTCGCTGGGGCTGGCGCTGGCGGCCGGAGACGACGCGGCGCTGGTGAGACCCCGAGCCGGGGGGGACCCCGAACTGGGGGGGACCCCGAAACTGGGGGTTTTGGGAGGTTCTGCCCCAAAATTCGTGGTTTTAGGAGGTTTATCCCCAAAATTTGGGATTTTTTTGTGAGGTAGGACTCCAAAATTTGGGGTTTAGGAGGTTTGGTCCCAAAATTTGGTGGTTTTGGGATGTTTCTCCCCAAAATTTGGGATTTTTTGTGAGGTAGAACTCCAAAATTTGGGTTTTTAGGAGGTTTTGCCCCAAAATTTGGGTTTACCGGGGGGGACCCCAAACTGGGGGGGGACCCCGAAACTGGGGGGGACCCCGAAACTGGGGGGTTTGGGAGGTTCTGCCCCAAAATTTGGGGTTTCTGGGAGGTTTTGTCCCAAAATTTGGGGGTTTTAGGAGGTTTCTCCTCAAAATCTGGGATTTTGTGTGAGGCAGAACTCCAATATTTGGGTTTTAAGGAGGTTCTGCCCCAAAATTCGGGGATTTTAGGAGGTTTCGTCCCAAACTTTGGGGTTTTAGGAGGTTTTGTCCCAAAATTTGTATTTTTTAGGATGTTTCTCCCCAAAATTTGTGGCTCTGTGTGAGGTAGAACTCCAAAATTTGGGTTTTTAGGAGGTTTTGCCCCAAAATTTGGGTTTTTAGGAGGTTTTGCCCCAAAATTTGGGTTTTAAGGAGGTTCTACCCCAAAATTTTAATTTTTAGGAGGTTTCTCCCCAAAATTAGGGTTTTTGGGAGGTTTCACCCCAAAATTTGGGATTTTGTGTGAAGTAGAACTCCAAAATTTGGGTTTTTTAAGGAGTTTTGCCCCAAAATTTGGGGGTTTTAGGAGGTTTCTCCTCAAAATTTGGGATTTTGTGTGAGATAGAACTCCAAAATTTGGGGATTTTAGGAGGTTTTGCCCCAAAATTTGGGTTTTTAGGAGATTTTGCCCCAAAATTTGGGGATTTTAGGAGGTTTGACCCCAAAATTTTAATTTTTAGGAGGTTTTGTCCCAAAATTTGGGG
>NW_024374690.1:5126-8924 GCF_014805655.1 Passer montanus
ACCCCCCTCAGGTGAGACCCCTCCCCAAATTGGGACCCCCTCAGGTGAGACCCCTCCCCAAACTGGAGCCCCCAAAGGGGGAAGCCCCGAATTTGGGGAGGGGTCTGAGGCTGGGTCCCCCCAGGCCCCCCCGGAGCCGTGAACGCCTCGCTGGGGCTGGCGCTGGCGGCCGGAGACGACGCGGCGCTGGTGAGACCCCGAACCGGGGGGGACCCCAAACTGGGGGGGGACCCCGAAACTGGGGGGGACCCCGAAACTGGGGGGTTTGGGAGGTTCTGCCCCAAAATTTGGGGTTTCTGGGAGGTTTTGTCCCAAAATTTGGGGGTTTTAGGAGGTTTCTCCTCAAAATCTGGGATTTTGTGTGAGGCAGAACTCCAATATTTGGGTTTTAAGGAGGTTCTGCCCCAAAATTCGGGGATTTTAGGAGGTTTCGTCCCAAACTTTGGGGTTTTAGGAGGTTTTGTCCCAAAATTTGTATTTTTTAGGATGTTTCTCCCCAAAATTTGTGGCTCTGTGTGAGATATAACTCCGAAATTTGTGGTTTTAAGAGGTTTTGCCCCAAAATTTTGATTTTTGGGAGGTTTCTCCCCAATATGTGGGATTTTGTGTGAGGTAGAACTCCAAAATTTGGGTTTTTAGGAGGTTCTACCCCTAAATTTGGGGATTTTAGGAGGTTTCGTCTCAAAATTCGGGGATTTTAGGAGGTTTTGTCCCAAACTTCCGGGTTTTAGGAGGTCTTGTCCCAAAATTTGGGGTTTTTAGGAGGTTCTGCCCCAAAATTCGGGGATTTTAGGAAGTTTCGTCTCAAAATTCAGGGATTTTAGGAGGTTTTGTCCCGAAATTTGTATTTTTTAGGATGTTTCTCCCCAAAATTTGTGGCTCTGTGTGAGGTAGAACTCCAAAATTTGGGTTTTTAGGATGTTTGGCCCCAAAATTTGGGATTTTGTGTGAGGTAGGACTCCAAAATTTGGGGATTTTAGGAGGTCTTGTCCCAAACTTTGGGGTTTTAGGAGGTCTTGTCCCAAAATTCGGGGATTTTAGGAGGTTCTGCCCCAAAATTTGGATTTTTTAGGAGGTTTCTCCCCAAAATTTATGGCTTTGTGTGAGGTAGAACTCCAAAATTTGGGGTTTTAGGAGGTTTGGCCCCAAAATCAGGGGATTTTAGGGGGTTTTGTCCCAAAATTTGGGGGTTTTAGGAGGTTTCTCCTCAAAATTTGGGATTTTGTGTGAGATAGAACTCCAAAATTTGGGGATTTTAGGAGGTTTTGCCCCAAAATTTGGGTTTTTAGGAGATTTTGCCCCAAAATTTGGGGATTTTAGGAGGTTTGACCCCAAAATTTTAATTTTTAGGAGGTTTTGTCCCAAAATTTGGGGGTTTGTGTGAGGCAGAACTCCAAAATTTGGGTTTTTAGGAAGTTTTGCCCCCAAAATTGGGGTTTTTAGGAGGTCTTGTCTCAAAATTCGGGGATTTTAGGAGGTTTTGTCCCAAAATTTGGGGGTTTGTGTGAGGCAGAACTCCAAAATTTGGGTTTTTAGGATGTTTGGCCCCAAAATTTGGGATTTTGTGTGAGGTAGGACTCCAAAATTTGGGGATTTTAGGAGGTCTTGTCCCAAACTTTGGGGTTTTAGGAGGTCTTGTCCCAAAATTCGGGGATTTTAGGAGGTTCTGCCCCAAAATTTGGATTTTTTAGGAGGTTTCTCCCCAAAATTTATGGCTTTGTGTGAGGTAGAACTCCAAAATTTGGGGTTTTAGGAGGTTCTACCCCTAAATTTGGGGATTTTAGGAGGTTTCGTCTCAAAATTCGGGGATTTTAGGAGGTTTTGTCCCAAACTTCCGGGTTTTAGGAGGTCTTGTCCCAAAATTTGGGGTTTTTAGGAGGTTCTGCGGGAAGTTTTGCCCCAAAATTCGGGGATTTTAGGGGGTTTTGTCCCAAAATCTGGGATTTTGTGGGAGGTAGAACTCCAAAATTTGGGTTTTAAGGAGGTTCTGCCCCAAAATTTAAGGTTTTGTGTGTGGTAGAACCCCAAATGTTTGGTTTTTCGGGAGGTTTCACCCCAAAATTGAGGTTTTTGTTAACATTGAGGAGGTAGAACCCCAAAAAGTTCCTTTTTTGGGAGGTTTCACCCCAAAATTGAGATTTTTGTTAACATGGAGGAGGTGGAACCCCAAAAGTTCCGTTTTTTAAGGTTTTGTGTGTGGTAGAACCCCAAATGTTTGGTTTTTCGGGAGGTTTCACCCCAAAATTGAGGTTTTTGTTAACATGGAGGAGGTGGAACCCCAAAAATTCAGTTTTTGGGAGATTTCACCCCAAAATTGATGTTTTTGTTAAAATCAAGCAGGTAGAACCCCAAAAGTTCCGTTTTTGGGAGGTTTCACCCCAAAATCGAGGTTTTTGTGGGACATTGAGGAGGTAGAACCCAAAAGTTCATTTTTTGAGGGGTTTTACCCCAAAAATTGAAGTTTTTCTTAACATCAAGGATGTAGAACCCCAAAAATTCCGTTTTTGGGAGGTTTCACCCCAAAATCGAGGTTTTTGTGGGACATGGAGGAGGTGGAACCCAAAAGTTCCGTTTTTGGGAGGTTTCACCCCAAAATCGAGGTTTTTGTGGGACATTGAGGAGGTGGAACCCCAAAAGTTCATTTTTCAGGAGGTTTCACCCCAAAATTGAGGTTTTTGTTAAAATCAAGGATGTAGAACCCCCAAAGTTCCTTTTTTGGGAGGTTTCACCCCGAAATTGAGGGTTTTATTAAAATCAAGCAGGCAGAACCCCAAAAATTCCGTTTTTGGGAGGTTTCACCCCAAAAATTGAGGTTTTTGTGGGACATCGAGGAGGTAGATCTACAAAAATCTGTTTTTCAGGAGGTTTCACCCCAAAATGTGGGGTTTTTTGGGTGACCTCAGGGAGGCGGAACCCCAAACTCTCGTTCCGAGGCACCTCGGGGGGTTTTTACCAAAATCGCCGTTTCTGAGGTGAAAGCGGTGCTGCCCCCCCAGGTGTGCGGCCCCAGGTCCCCCCAGGCCTGCGGGGCCAACGTCCACCTCAACGGCTTCTGCGTCCAGCTGGACACCGCGCTCCGGCCGGTCCGCAGCCTGCCCGCCGCCTTCCCAGGTACGGCCGCTGACCGATGACCACCCAGTGACCACCCAGTGACCACTGACCAGTGACCAGTGACCATTGACCACTGACCAGTGACCAGTGACCACGTGTCCGCAGCGTGTCCGCAGCCCGCCATGGACATCGCCTTCCTGGTGGACGGCTCGGGCAGCATCGCCCCCCACGACTTCCTGACCATGAAATCCTTCATCGGCGACCTCATGGCGCGCTTCCGCGGCACCGACGCGCAGGTGAGACACCTGGGCAGGTAACGCACACCTGGGGCAGGTAATGCACACCTGGGGCAGGTAATGCACACCTGGGGCAGGTAATGCACACCGCAGGTGAGGGACACCTGGGATACACCTGGGACACACCTGGGACACACCTGGGGCAGGTAACACACACCTGGGGCAGGTAACACACACCTGGGACAGGTAACACCCACCTGGGATACACCTGGGGCAGGTGAGGGACACCTGGGATACACCTGGGACACACCTGGGACACACCTGGGGCAGGTAACACACACCTGGGATACACCTGGGACAGGTGAGACACACCTGGGGCAGGTGAGACACCTGGGACACACCTGGGCAGGTGAGACACACCTGGGATACACCTGGGACAGGTAACACACCTGGGACACACCTGGGCAGGTGAGACCCCTGGGCAGGTGAGACACACCTGGGACAGGTGAGG